>NC_084589.1:44454563-44754563 GCF_033807715.1 Cololabis saira
CGTCATTTTGATCCAGTTTGTTATTTCACTGATCTTGGCTTCATCAAATGACACATCCAGGGACAGAAGCCGTGCATAGGTGTTCATCCTGTCCAGGTGTTGGAAGGTGAAGTGAAGCCGAAGCCATCGCTTCATCCACTGATCTGTTGGCACGGTAGGAAAACTGATAGGAATCTACTATTGACAATATTATTATTACTACTATTAACAATATTAACAATCAGAAGCTTATCACATAAATTGCGTCAGCTCTCATTGTGTCGGAAAAAATAAATTTCTGTCTAAACCTTCTTGCTTGTGTTGTTTTCTCAGATGTAAATCACTTTGGATAAAAGCGTCTGCTAAATGACAGAAGTCGTAGTAAACCAGTGATGAAAAGAATGTTGTATGCATTTTGTTCTAATTACTTTAGTTGGTAAATGAAATACTTACTGTAACTGCGAGAAGGAACTATGTCATTTGTTCAGACTCCACTGCAGCCCTTCAGAGTTTGACTTCAAATAAAACAATAAGAGAAGATCTAGTGTTGGAAATATTAATGGTATTGTGGAGGTTATGCAGAACTGGAATTACTGTGCAGTTTTGTTGGGTTCCTGCCCACATGGGTGTTGATGGCAATGAGAAAGCAGACAATATTGCTAAAAGAGCATTGAAATTGAGTAGTGAGGTAATTATGGAAATTCCTTTTGGTAAAGGTGAAGCAAAATCATGAATTAGAAAGGCAGTGAGGGATTCATGGCAGAAGGTGTGGGACAACGGTGTAAAAGGGAGACATTTTTATAACATACAGAAGTCAATTAACGTGAAGGTTTTCAAAGGAAAGTGTAGGAGAGAGGAAGTCATCATTTCTAGATTAAGATTAGGTCATACTAGTTTAAAATCAACTCTGTATTTAATGTCAAAGTCCGTGTCTGATAAATGTGATGAGTGTGATGTCACAGAGAATGTAGAGCATGTGATTGTTAAATGTGGCAAGTATGAGGTAGAAAGGAACGCTTTAAGAGACAGGATGTACGAGCTGGGACGGGAATGGAGTTTAGTAGGTTATTAGGGAGGAGTGAGGTGATGAGGGATTGTTATAAGGAAATCCTTGTCTTTCTTAAAGATGCAGGGATAGATAATAAGATTTAAATGTGGTTATCTTATTTTATTTAGGTATTTCCTTTTTTCCCCCCTTTAAGTTAGACTGTAACCTGGTGTAATAATGATCCTGATGTTACACACTCCGGTACAGCAGGTGGCGGTAGAACCTAATAACGTTGGTTGTGATCCGCCATTAAACTAGAGAAGAAGAAGGAGAGGACGGTTCTGTTGTTTCCTTTCTTTTTCCTCTTCAACAATGTCTAAGGTGAATCATCTGAGAGAGTTTATCGGTCAGCGACTAACAGCAGCTGCTGTAGAAATATTGTCAGTGTTTGAAAAAAGCATCTTGGAGTATGAAGAAGAGCTCGACCGTCAGCGCAGACTGTTGGACCTCGCCTGGAAACCTGAAATCAGACTCCACAGAGTCGGTACGTAACCCTGGAAAGTTGAATGAATGAACACATGAGTATGACTCCTACAAGATCCCTTTGTTTCCAGTTAAAAGCCGTGGTGATGAAGCAAACCAACTAAATGGGAAACTCCCCAGCTCAAGCAGCTGCTGATGTGGGATTCGGAAACATCCCGAACTAACTTGTTGTTCTGTTTACTTGGTGCTGCCTTTCATGGTCCATTCACACTCTGGACCAGACTCATATTTCACACTTTACACTTAATCCTTTATTCTGTAGAAAAGATGCAGATCACAGTGGCTCCTTGTAGATTATTTTTTTTAGATTCATTTATTCAGCACAGTCTAAAAACAGAACAAGTAACATACAAATGTAAAAGACAGATTGGTAATGTGCTAGGCTGAGGCAAAAAGCCCAAGGGGCTTATACGAGGCCTCTACCTGTAAAATACAGCAAAATATTGTACAAAGATTTAAAATATGCAGAATACATGATTGCAGTCTAAAAACAAAGACAAAGCAAATAAACAGCAGCATGAATAGAATACATGGTATCTACATGATTAAAGAAAAAAATAACAAATCTAGAAATATCATTAGGTAATCTGATCAATTAAATGTGTCCTGAGTTTATGTTTAAAATGATTGAATGAAGTAGAGGTAGACGAGATTGCTGTAGGTGTTCCATAACTGTATCTGATGGAGAACTGACACAAACCAGTACGGAACTTCAGGAGATTTAAATGATTAGCCTGTCTTGTATTAAAATGTTGAATATCACTGTTGAACTGAAGAAAATCTTTACATGGCAAAGAAAATGAAAGTGGAAGGTAGTGCTGAGCGGTATAACCAAAAATTTATATCACAGTATTTTTCAAAATTATATCAGTTTCACGGTATATCACAGTATTTTTTTTTTTCATGCACAACTGGGTGTTAACCACATTTTCTAATAATTTGGAAAGGAATTTCTACAGTAAATTGGCTTAGAATGGCCTATTTTACTGTCGTGAGGAGGAAATATTGTAGAAAAACATTAATGTCCACACTAGTATATACAGGTTTGCATGGCCTCACAAAATGATGCCGTTTACAATGAGGTGGCGGCACTTATGATTCTAATGAAGTGAGAGAATCAGTCAGACAACACTTAAAGACTTGGTAGACGTGGTGGACGCAGATCTCAGCTTCATGCATTCTTGATATTCTATCACATGTTTGTGGCTGAGGTGGTGGAGCAAGTTGCTAGTGTTGCCTCCCGCGGCTACAACTTTAGCTTTACAACACTTGCAGATGATTGTTGTTTGTTGGACGTTGTCTTTTTTAAAGCCAAAGAATTTCCACACAGCCGACACGGCTCCTCTTTTCGGAACAAGTTCCCCTGTGTCATGTTCTGGAACAGTTGTGGGACTTTCGTTTTCAGCCATCTTCACCCACATACCGTATGTTGCTGTAAACAATGCAACTGCTAAATAGTGATGCACCGAAATGAAAATTTGTGGCAGAAACCGAAACCGAAAATAATAATAAACACTTGGCCGAATACCGAACAATACCGAACATGGTTCTTCGCAGTTTTTCATTTATTTTGCTAATTTTTTCACCATTGCATAAATCAAATAAATTTGATTTAGGCTTTTCAAAGAAAAAAATCTTTTACAAAATTACAAGGTAGAAAATATTTATAAACTGAACATTTTTTAATTTCCCAGCATTATGTTGTTTTGGTTCCACCTCCTGGTGAATGTTAGGTAAAATTCTTATGTGGTTACTTTTTGGTTGGCCAACGATTTATGTTTGTGGTGCAACCGGTACGGGAGCGGCCAGTCTATTTCCTTATTTTACAACGGCGTTATTAATTATTCATTTTTTTCCCACTTATTCCACCGAACACCGAAAGTGTTTTTTTGTCATTTTCGGCCGAACAATTTCGGTTACCGGAACGTCGCGCGGCATTCCCAACGTTGTGTACGCTACTGTACACTCACCGGTATTACGGTATATGAAAAATTCCAGGGATTAAAGTTCTCCGTCTCTAGACGGATTTGCGTCAGTTCGAAAATTAGGAAAAAGAAGAAAGAACAAAAAAACATTTGCACGTGCATTATCATGTTAAGCCTGAATTATGGTTCTGCGTTAAATCGACGCAGAGGCTACACCGTAGGGTACAGCGTAGCCTACGGTGTAGGGTACGCGGCGACGCGTCCCGCTCTGCGTTGGTGTAACGCGGAACCATAAATCAGCCTTTAGGCATTAAACTGACGCTGTTGTAAACCAATTAAGCGAGCCAGAGCCTTGGTATTAGCCAATCAGAAACAGAGAAGGGCGTGTTGGATCAAGGGGGTAGTCTGGGGGAGCAGTCGCCCTGTCGCCCTCCTCTCCCCGCCGCCGAAGGCCCCGCGCCGCGGCCCGGCCCGCCTCGCGGGGCCTTCGTCCAGCGGCGTTGGCGCGTAGTCGGGCGGGGGTTTTCGCGGGGCGATGTCCGGCGCCGCGCGGAAGGCGGACCGGTGGGGGGGATCGGGTACGTCGGTCGGCGGCGGCGACTCTGGACACGCGCCGGGCCCTTCTCGCGGATCTCCCCAGCTGCGGCGCCCGTCGGGGACCCGTTCGCGCGGGCCCCCGGCGGGTCGCCTCTCGGGTTGCCACCTTTCAGAAATAGAAATAAGGAACACCTGATTTCAGCAGCGCAGGCATAAAAAAAGGGACATCCCCAAAACTTCTAAACGGCATAGAAATGTATTTATTTTATATGAAAAAACTAAATGCTTTGATTTAAAGTGCTTTAATAGCATTGAACTTGCATGACTGTACAGACAGCCTACCATACAACTGAAATATCCTATGCTGCTATGCTACTGTACGTCCACATCAGCCAAGATGTAGAAAATATGTATGTCGGAAAATTAGAATATGGTGTAAAAGTTAATTTATTTCAATAATTCAATTTAAAAGGTGAAACTAATATATTACATAGTCTCAATACATGCAAAGCAAGACATGTTAATTTTGATGGTTGAATTGTTTATTGATTTCATAAAATATTCACATTTTTTGAGATTTTTTTATTTGGGGTTTTCATAAACTGTGAGCCATAATCATCAAAATTATAACAAATAAAGGCTTGAAATATCTCACTTTGAATGTAGTGGGAAATAATATATTTGTTTCACCTTTAATTGAATTTACTAACAATGAAGTTTTGTGACATATTCAACTTTTCCGACCTTCACCTGTATATTATGACATCAATAAATAAGAGCATAATAATATATGTCCGTATTGGTTCAATACGGAACGCAACTTTTAATTTGCAATTATGTAATAATTCCGTATTTCAAGGGACGGGTGGCGACCCGATTCGCCTCGGCTGGCGCCTAGCAGCTAAACTTAGAACTGGTGCAGACCAGGGGAATCCCACTGTTTAATTAAAACAAAGCATCGCGAAGGGGGTGTTGACGCGATGTGATTTTGAAAAAACCTTCCTCAACAATAACATCATCCTCTCTTTGTCTGCACTAACACCATCATTGATTGTACATGAAACAGTCCAGGATGCTTTCATCACCTTGGCCAAAGCCTTGCCAAGTGCAGTGACATCAGAGCAGCTAGTTCAACTGGATGAAGAAGTGCGAGATTACCAGGTCGACTCAGATCTAGGAGAAAAGACTTTAATGAGAGGACTGCACGCATTGATGCGGACTATAAATTAAAAGCAAACTGACAATAATAAAACTGCTCAAAATCACCTTCCTTCTATAAAATGCTATTGGTCTCGAGTATTTAAATAGTGTTGGTTAAAGTCTTCTTACACCTTAAATGCTGTATTAGAAAACAGAATAATAATAATAATAATAATTCATTTTATTTAACGGCGCCTTTCATGTCACCCAAGGTCACCTTACAGAATAAAAACAAAACAATACAATAAAGGAAATACAATAATAATAAAGTAGAAATTATAATACATACACACATACACAATACATACAATCAAGGAGCAACAGTACAGATAACAGAACAGTATGGTGGGAGGTAGTGTGTGGTGACCGGTCAAAGTGAATGGGCAAGTTTAAACAGGTGAGTCTTGAGTTGTGTTTTGAATGTGGTGATGGAGTCTATTTGTCTTATGTGTGGGGGGAGGGAGTTCCAGAGTCTGGGTGCCGTACAACTGAAAGCTCGGGCACCCATGCTGCTAAGGTGTGAGGTGGGAGTGAAAAGAAGTCCAGCAGAGGTTGAGCGGAGGGTACGGGAGGGGGTGTATTCTTGCAATAGGTCACAGAGGTAGGTGGGGGCTAGGTTATGAAGGGCTTTGTGGGTGAGGAGGAGGTTTTTATAAATGATACGGTATTGGACTGGGAGCCAGTGGAGTTGGATAAGAACGGGGGTGATGTGGTCAGATGACTTGATGCGGGTGATGATCCGGGCGGCCGAGTTCTGAATGAGTTGTAGTTTGTTGGTGAGTTTGGTTGGGAGGCCAGTGAGGAGAGCATTACAGTAATCGATACGGGATGTGACGAATGAGTGGACCAGAATTTCGGTGCTGGATTGGGACAGTGCTGGACGAAGTCTGGAGATGTTGCGGAGGTGGAAGAATGCAGTCCGGGTGATGTTGTGGATGTGAGGTGCAAATGAGAGTGTATTGTCCAGAATGACGCCGAGGCTCTTGACTTTGGGGGAAAAGGGTACCGGGAAGCCGTCGATGATGATGGGAGGGGCGGGAGAGGGTTGTGACTTGGTGAGGGTGGATTTGGAGCCGATGAGAAGAGCCTCAGTTTTATTGCCGTTGAGTTTTAGGAAGTTATTGCTCATCCAGGTATTGATGTCGTGTAGGCAGGTGGTGAGGGAAGCGGGAGGAATGGCAGCGGTGGGGTTGGAGGAGATATATATCTGAGTGTCATCGGCGTAAGTGTGAAAATGGACCCCATGGTGACGGAGAATTGAACCTAGGGGTAGGAGGTAGATGGTGAAGAGAAGTGGACCCAGTACTGACCCCTGGGGGACACCCATTGTGACACCCGTGCATCCGGATTTATGGTTCTGTAGTTGGACAAACTGTTGACGGTCAGTGAGGTAAGATGAAAGCCAGGAGAGTGCAACACCAGTGATCCCAATGCCAGCCAGGCGGTCCAGGAGTATTGGGTGAGAAATGGTGTCGAAAGCTGCGCTGAGGTCCAGGAGGATGAGGATGGTGAGTAGGCCGGAGTCAGCTGCACGGAGGAGGTCGTTAGTGATTTTAACCAGGGCTGTTTCAGTGCTGTGATTGGGGCGGAAACCGGATTGGAAGGGTTCGTGGAGTTTATTTGAATTTAGGTGGGACTGTAATTGTGCTGCTACCACCTTTTCCAGAGTTTTGGAGATGAAGGGAAGGTTGGAGATGGGCCTGTAGTGATTGAGGTCAGATGGGTCTGCACCTGGTTTTTTTAGGGTGGGTGTGATGGCAGCTAGTTTGAGGATTGGGGGAACGGTTCCAGTGGTGAGGGAAGAATTAATTATTTTGGTAATCATGGGGGAAATGGATGGCAGACATGCTTTGACAAGCAGGGTGGGGAGGGGATCGAGCTGACAGGTGGTGGTTTTGGCTTTACGAATTAGTTCTGAGATGGTGTGTTCTGATACCGGAGTGAAATTGGTGAGAGGACTGGAGAGGGGTTGGTTGGTGGTGGTTATCCATGGTGGGTCATTTGTGGAAGAGCGTGTTGAGGCCAGTTGATGGTGAATGATGTTGATTTTGGAGCTGAAGAAGTCCAGGAAGGCGGTGCACTGGTCGGTGGAGATGTCTGGAGGGAGGGTTTTTGGAGGCTGAAGTAAGCGGTTGATGGTTGAAAAAAGGACTCTATTGTTTCCTGTGGCAGAATTAATGAGGTTGGAGTAATATGATGATTTGGCGGTATTAAGTGCATTTTTGTAGAGCTGAAGGTGATCGGAGTACATTTGGATGTGCACAGTGAGTCCGGTCCTTTTGCAGAGTCGCTCCAGTTGACGGCCTGTGGATTTGAGCTGGTGGAGGTCAGGGTTGAACCAGGGGGCAGAGTGGGTAAATGAAACTGAGCGGGTTTTAAGTGGAGCCAGGGCAGTGAGAGAGGAGGAGAGACAGTTATTGTAGTGTTGTACCAGATCGGCAGGGGAGGAGGATGAGGGGGGATTGGGGAAGGAGCTGATAAGGGTAGAGAGATCTGTGGGGTTGATGTGTTTGATGTTTCTGAAGGAGATGATCCGTTGTTCTTTGACTTTGTGCAAATGGGTGTGGATGTCATAAAGAATGGCTTTGTGGTCCGAGATGGGGAAGTCCATGATAGTGAGGTTGGCGGGAGTTATGTCTGTGCAGCAGATTAAATCGAGAATGTGACCTTTGCTATGTGTTGCGAGGTTGACGTGTTGTGTGATACCAAGGCAGTTCAGAAGTGATGTGAAGTCGTTTGCTAGGGTGCAGGATGGGTCGTCAATATGAATGTTGAAATCGCCATGGAGGATAACAGTAGGGGACATTGTGCATACAGATGTTAACAGTGACGAGAATTCAGTAAGGAAAACAGCGGAGGGTTTTGGTGGTCTGTAGATGGTAATGATGATGATGGGTTTGGGTCCAGAGAGTTTTACAGCTAGGCATTCAAAGGAGGAGTGTTGGGGGACAGTGAGAGCAGTGACTTTTATGTTTTTACGGTAGATGAGAGCCAGCCCCCCCCCCCTTCCAGTGGCGCGGGGTTTACTAAAAAAGGAAAAGCCAGGTGGGGTGGTTGCATTTAACTGAGTGAAATCATTCGGCTGTTGCCACGTCTCTGTGAGGCAGAAAATGTCCAGAGTTTTGTCGGTGATGAGATCAGAGATGAGAAGGGCCTTATTGGTTAGTGATCTGATATTGAGAAGACAGAGTTTGAGACAGGTGAGTGGTATATATGCAGCTGCTTTGGGCAGGGGAGAGAGTACACTGTGATTGACAGGATTGATATGGCGGTCTGTGCGGGGAGGGGGGCGTGGCTCCTTGAAAGTCACATGGAAACGGAGGGGTCTGACAGTTATAATGGTATCGATTGGGCGACCGACAGCAGGGGGTGTAATGACAGCAGGGGCCTGTAGGAGGAGCGATTCACAGATGGCAATGGATGTAGTGACAGCAGGGGCCTGTAGGAGGAGCGATTCAGAGATGGCAATGGATGTAGTGACAGCAGGGGCCTGTAGGGGGAGTGATTCACTGAGGGAGGGGGGAGAAGAAGAAGGCACTGGTGGCACGGGGGGAGTGGGCGTGGCATGTAAATAGTCATGCATGAGTGTCCTGTATGTAGTCAATGGTGTGTACAGTGCGCTGTATGTTTTTTGTAAGCATGCGGCTGCCTAGCTTGCTCGGGTGAAGTCCATCGTGCCGGTAGAATGAAGGGCGGTTCCAAAATAAATTGAAATTGTCAATGGAATGAAAGCCATGGACACCGCAGACAGCCTGGAGCCAGAAGTGGAGGTGAAGGAGGCGACTGAAGTTCTGTTCACCGCGGCCCAGGGTGGGCAGAGGGCCGCTGATGAAGACTGATTTTCCACAGTTTTTTAACATGGCAAACAGGCTGTTGAAGTCCCGTTTCAGCACGTCGGGGTTACTCCGGAACACATCGTTGGTCCCAAGGTGCAGGATGATACGATTAATCGAGTGGGGAAGTGTTTGGAGTAAACCTGGAAGTATTTCGATCATTTTTGTGACTGTGGCCCCTGGAAAACAGTGCGTGGAGGCGTTGAAAAATCGCGTTTTCCTGATTATGGAGTCCCCCACTATAGCGGTGGTTGGGGGAAACAGGGGGGGAGGGGGGCGGGGCGACAGGCACTGGTCCTCTGTTGAAGGGGACCTTGACGAGGTTGTAGGTGCAGCTGCGGCCACTTTGCAGCGGGGTAGATCACTGGAGCGTCGCGCCCTGAGAGCAGCTTCCTTCACAATTTTGCGACGGGAGGAGGAGGTGGTCACAGACCGGGACGATGGAGGACCCGAAGCAGACCCACGACCCCCTCGGGCTGCTGGCAGCGAGGCTGTGACGGGGCTGGCTGGAGGAGGATGGACAGGTTGAGGGAAATCCTCAAGGCTCAGGATGTTGTATTTGTTTCCCAGCTGGAGCTCGCAGGGGGGAGGGGGGGAGGAGGGGGGCGGGTTGGGTGTTCCTCGCTTTTTCCCATTGACTGTGGGCCGTGCCGTTTGGATAGGGGTGGATGTGAGGGACCCGAGCCTCGGGTTCGGGTTAAGGGTGAAAGTTGCCTCTGAAATTCGGCTTTTAGTCACCCATTTTGGCTTCGGCTTGGCCCCCTGCAAGAGCCATGTGTCTCCAGCCAGGGGATCCGGGTGTGAAGCAGAGACTGAGGAGGCTAGCCTGGATGTAGCTGTGGGGACAGCAACAGTGTGGGGCGGAGTGACAGGGGCTGTCCGATCAGCTGGGGCGACCGCTGCGGCGGGGGAGCCGGCATCAGGCGGCGGGAGAGTGTAGACCGGATCAGCTGGGGCGACCGCTGCGGCGGGGGAGCCGGCATCAGGCGGCGGGAGAGTGGAGACCGGATCAGCTGGGGCGACCGCTGCGGCGGGGGAGCCGGCATCAGGCAGCGGGAGAGTGGAGACCGGATCAGCTGGGGCGACCGCTGCGGCGGGGGAGCCGGCATCAAGCAGCGGGAGAGTGGAGTCCAGGTCAGCGGGGTTGGCAGGAGGACCGGCGCCCAGAATAATCACTGAGTCCAGGCGAGTCTCTTCATTCCTGATCCAGTGGAGGTTGGAAATGCGCTGCTCCAGCTTTGCGATCTTCTGGGATTTGCGGAGGCAGCTGTCGCAGTCATGAGGGGAGGTGAGTGGAGCCATGGGGGAAGATGGGGTAGCCTAGAAACCAGAAAACAGAAACTACGGCAGCAACTGTGTTTTGGCGTGAAGTCACTTGCTTTTGATGCGGTTTACGTGTGCTGTACCGCTCAGCTTATGAGTTCTGAAATGAAACTTACACGCGTGGACTCCAAGAGGAGTCCGCGGCGGTGTGTGGGCACAGATCGGGTGGGTTTGGATCCGGTAGAGAGCGGGACTTACCGGCACGGGCCCAAATGCTGGGCCCGTTGAGGTGAGTGAGCTCGGTGGTAGTGGTAAGATTTTTTCCCACGCTGTCAAAAGCGCTGCGTTCACTGCTGCACTGCTGCTTCCGCGTTCTGCTTCCCGCGTTCTGCCAGAAAACAAAAACTACGGCAGCAACTGTGTTTGACGTGCTTTTGCTGCGGTTTACATGTGCTGTACAGCTCAGCTGATGAGTTCTGAAATGGAACTTACGCGCGAGGACTCCAAGAGGAGTCCGCGGCGGTGTGTGGGCACAGATCGGGTGGGTTTGGATCCGGTAGAGAGCGGGACTTACCGACACGGGCCCAAGTGCTGGGCCCGTTGAGGTGAATGAGTTCAGTGGTAGCGGTAGGATTTTTTTTTTCCCACGCTGTCAAAACGCTGTGTTCACTGCTGCACTGCTGAAGGGCTAATAAAGCATTTAACTTTTTTATTTGAAACTTTTGGGAAGCGACCGTACGGCAGAAAAGGGGCCGTTCTTAAAGGGGACCTATTATGGCATCTAATACCTATTTTAAACAGGCCTTGAATGTCTTAAAAACAAGCTTTTGATTGTTTTTGCTAAATAAATTAGAAATTCAGCCTCTAAACCATGTCTTTATCTTCCCATTCTCTAACCTCATTATCTATGCAGGATTCTGAGTGGGCGGGGCTATGATAATGAGGCTCTGTGCTGATTGGCTGCCTGAATGACGCGATACACCGCTACGGAAAAATGGTGGAAGCTCCGGCCAGCGGAGTTAGTTGTGGGCGTGGTTTCACGCATCGGAGACCAAACTATGTAAATCGTTCCCGTCATTATGTAACTTTGGGGAGCAGAATCTTATTGGCTCGTAGATCCACATCACACTGGACGGATCATCCGGGCGGCTGTACAGACACTGCAGAATTTGGTTGCTTTCCTCCTCTGAGTTGGCAGGCTGAGGGGAGACCACTTTATATATGTTAAAGCAAGAAAAAACCTGGTTTTCATAATAGGTGCAGTGCATAGATGGCGGGGGAATATGAACTGGCCTGAACATTTTTTTTCAGTCAAAAATATTTTTTTGCTTTAATCCCTGAAAATTCATATCATAAGAAAAATAAACACCGGTATTCGGTATGAACCGGTATACCGCCCAGCACTAGTGGAAGGAACAATACTTTGAAAATAAAATTGCAGGTTTGATATGTATTTAATCCATCGTAGGAACAAAGGTTACTGGAAATTTAACTTTAAGTTTATTGAAATGCCAGGCCTTTCATGATGGAATTGAAATCTTAATCTCAGATGTAAAGTGTGATGAATCAATAATATCTTATGTTGCTAAATGGGAATTCTTAAAATTTTAAATTCTAGAATTTGCTATTAGTTTTGGAAGATCACGTAACAGAAATAACAAATTATCAGAAATTATTAAAGAAGTAAACTCCTACTGCAATAAAACTTCACAGACTGATGAGGATAAACAAAAATGACAAATTTAGCAAATTAAGCTTGATGAAATCTATCTCAGGAGAGCCGAAGGTGCTTATATAAGATCAAGAGCAAAATGGATAGAGGAAGGAGAAAAAAGCACATCATACTTTTGTCGATTTAGAAAAAAGAAGACGGGAAAGAAATTAAATCAAATCACTGGTGATTAAAGATCAAACTGTCACAGATCCAGCTGTGATTGCCAGAGAAATAGTTTCCTTCTACAGTAAGTTTTATTCCTCATCTTTCTCTAGAGATGATTCTGACAACTTTTTTAACTATATCAAAGCTATTATTCCAACTATAGAAAAAGAGTTTGCAGATTTATGTGATGCTGATATTTCTTCTGTTGAACTTGACCAGTTAACAGTTTGTCTTTGGACAAATCCCCAGGGAGTGATGGTCTTACTGCAAATTTTTATAAACATTTCTGGGATTTATTAAAAGAACCATTCTCTCTTATGTTAAAAGAAGCAACTAATAATATCACATTTCCCTCTAGTATGAAACAAGGAATAATAACTGTGATTCCAAAACCGGGTAAAAAACCCAAAAGTGTTAGAAAATCTTAGACCAATCACCTTATTGAACAATGATTACAAAATTGTAACCCTCATTTATGATAACAGATTAAAAAAGCATTTGCACAAAATCACAAGTGACTCCCAATCTGGCTTCATGAGGGGTAGATCCATTCACAGCAATATTCGCTTAATCCTCGATCTTCTAGACTATAATAATTTAATAGAAGATGATGGTTTTATTTTGACTTTTATAAAGCGCTTGATTCGATTGAGCACCCATTCATTTTTCAGTGTTTAAAATTAATTGGATTTGGTGATAAATTCCTAAATATCTTTGAATCCCTTCATCAAAATTCAAATAGCTGTATATCTTTACCAGAAGACACATCACCTCGATTTACAATTAAACGAGGAGTAAAACAAGGCTGTCCTATTTCTCCATTTTTCTTCATAATAGCTACAGAAATGCTCTTTATCCTTATCAAAAATTCCAATATTGCACCTTTAGAGGTACTTGGAATACATGTAATCATTATCCAGTTAGCAGATGACACTACTATCTTCACGAAACAATTATCTGAAGTCCCAAAAATATTGCATAATATTGATATTTTCTCCAAAGCCTCAGGGCTGAAATCAAATTTGAACAAATGTGAGTTAATGTTAATTCACCATAGTCACTTATCAGAGGCATACAACATCCCTATAGAATCTGTTGTCAAATATCTTGGCATTTCCATCTCTAAAGATTCAGCAGAACGTGAAAATAAAAATGTCTGGAGGGTAATTAATGAATGCCAAAACAAACAACTCCTGGTTATTAAGAGACATCAGTTTATTAGGTCGTATCTTCTTAACCAAAATGGAAAGTCTCTCCAGATGTATTTATCCAGCAAACTCGTTGTCTATTCCCAATAACGTAATCAAAAAGATTAATCAGGTTAACTCTGATTTATATCTGGAGAAAGAAAAATAACATTAGGAAAACTGAACTGACCAAAGAATTCAAAGATGGAGGCCTGCAAGCTATAGATTTAGATTTTATTAATGGAAACCTAAAAAAGGAACTGGTTGAAATCTTTTCTACACCATAAGAGCTTTTGGTATCATTTTTAATAAACTGGGAGGCATTGAACTGTTACTAAGATGCGACTTTACCGTTCAGATTTCATGCTTTAGACTTAATCGTTTATTTTGTAGAAAAGATGCAGGTCACAGTGGCTCCGTGTAAGATGTGAGATGACACTGGCAAAAAACGCAATCGTTGGAGGATGCTCATGTAGGAGTTCATATGCAGGACTTGTAGTTAGATCATTATTTATGACGCGGAAGAAGCCATTTCTACAACAACTTTATTCTTCAACTGTCTCAAAACCAACGCAGTAACACAAGAGTACAGTCACAGTGCCGCCTAATGGTCACACAGAGTAATGCACTTGTTTTCAAATATACTACATAGATGAAGGGGAAGACCGAAGGTTCAGGACAAACTTTAAACCTCACAAATACAACCAAACAATCAACACTGGGAAGCACTTTTGACTTGTTATAATCCTATCTTTTTGCACCTTTTTGTAATTCCAGAACTCCCACAAGAAAATGTTTGTAAGGTGGAGGAGGACGGGGTTTTCAGTGACCAGCACCTGGATAACCTGGAGAGGATCTGCAGCCCGGACCAGGAGGAACCAGGGCATCCACAGACTACAGAACTGGAGGAAGACTCCAGCGGTCAGGAGATGAAGCACAAGGACGTAGAGGTGGATGTCTCATTGGTCAATGTCGCTGATGTGAAAGTTGAAAATGATGAACCAGGACCAAACTGTGGCCAGCTGCTGTTGCACACTTCTCCTGAAGCTCAAAACAAAGATGAGGAAGGGAGTGAAAGTTTACACTCAGACTCTAATAAAACTGCAGATCCGGAGCCAATGAGACGACACGGTGACCACGAAGATGCTGCTGTCCCGTCAGACAGCAACTGTAAATCAAAGCTGACCAGGACCCACACGGGGAAGAAGGCGTTTTCTTGCAGCACTTGCAGGAAAGATTTCAGTAAAAGTTGTAATTTAATGGATCACATGAAGATCCACACTGGCGAAAGGCCGTACCTGTGCAACATCTGCGGCAACGCCTTTATTAATTTATCATATCTTAAAAGCCACATAACCACGCACACGGGCGAGAAGCCCTACATCTGCAAAACATGTGGAAAGAGTTACAAGCAACATTCCCACCTGGTGATTCACTCCAGGACCCACACTGGCGAAAGGCCATACCTGTGCAACACGTGCGGAAAAACCTTTACTTATTTACCGGTTCTTAACCGTCACATAGCCACGCACACGGGCGAGAAGCCCTACATCTGCAAAACATGTGGAAAGAGTTACAAGCAACGTTCCAGCCTGGTGATTCACTCGAGGACCCACACCGGCGAAAGGCCGTACCTGTGCAACACCTGCAACAAAACCTTTACTAGATCATCACATCTTAAAAGCCACATAACCACGCACACGGGCGAGAAGCCATATTTGTGCAAGACGTGCAACAAAGGTTTTAGCCGCAGAATTTATTTGCTGAGTCACATGAAAAATCACCCGGAGGAGAAGTCTGGTGATTCGTGACAAATGAAGCTCATGTTGTTTTCCTCCGGGGGCAGCTGTCCACTCCTGTCTGACCCACAGAAGAAGAACCCGCAGAAGTCCAACCACCACCTCCTGTGGATGATGAGCCTAATCCCCTCCCCACAAGGGTTGCAGGTTCAACACGGATTTATGCTTCTCCCTCAACTTGACGCAGAGGGAACGATGTGGTTGTGTACTTTTTTTAAAGTTCTGCATTGAGTTGTTTGAATCCCTGTTCCTTCTTAAAATCGTATTATTTGTTGCTGTTGGTAACTTGCCGTCTCCAAGGTTTAATAAAGAGCTGTTAGCATTTGCTGAAGTTTCTTTAAACATGACAGTTTATTTCGTTCATCTACAAAGCCTCTCTCACACGTCCTCTTTCCTGTCTGTTTCTTCTTCACTCACATTCTTTGTAAAGTTAATCTGCAGCTCCATGTTGTTAAACTCTCTCCATCTACGTCGGGATCATTGGGATCAGATTCCAGGAAGAGGACAGACTTTGGATTTAACCCTTTTATATCAGACATCCGTTTAGGAGTAAATGTCTTTTTACCTCAACTCATATTTAGTCAGAAATAATCATGAAAATGTAATTAAGTTTTCATTTTAGATGGATGAATTATTTTATTGTTTATAATTCTGGAATATTATATTACATTCTCCATATGTAGAAAGAGCAGCAGTGCCCCCTGGTGGTGAGTTATAAAAGCTCAACTCTTGTCCACCAAGAGTGAACAATCTATCATAATAATAATAATAATAATAATAATAATAAAAACACAAATAAAAAAAGACTTTAGTGCATCAACAAGAGGAAAGTTGTCAGTGATGCAGATTATTGGTACAGCGTGATCAGTACAACCAGCATTTAGCTCAGAAAACAATGTGGAAAGAGAAATGTCATCAAATGAAGTTGAAAAGTGGAGATGCACTTGTGTTCTTTATCCTCAACTTCCTCAATCACGTCATTTTGATCCAGTTTGTTATTTCACTGGTCTTGGCTTCATCAAATGACACATCCAGGGACAGAAGCCGTGCATAGGTGTTCATCCTGTCCAGGTGTTGGAAGGTGAAGTGAAGCCGAAGCCATCGCTTCATCCACTGATCTGTTGGCACGGTAGGAAAACTGATAGGAATCCACTGTGTCAGGAACCATGGAGTTGATGTGGGTTAAAAAAAGATGATCTGCTCTGTTGGTCTCTGGAGAAGGTTTAATGAGAATGTTTCTCCATGAATAAGGACTAAAAATAACGTAAAAGTTCAAGACAGACTAATTATCCACAATATTTAACCAATAACGATGAAGTCATTAATAATATGAATGAGGTGGTTAATCATTTTAACAGGTATTTTGTGAGTGTTGGACCAAAGCTGGCAGAAAAATGTGTGATCCTGGATCAGCTGATGGATGGAAGGAAACATTAATAAGTAGAAATCCAGATTCAATGTTTCTCACAGCTGTGGAGGAGAGAGAAATCATAGATATTGTAAGTAAATGTAAAAACAAGGTGTCAACTGACTGTGGTGACATGACAATAGTCAAAAAGGTTATTGATGGATTGTTAACTGACATACAGCTGTAATCAGTCGCTCAGAACTGGGACATTTACAAAAAAAAAATGAAAAACTGCAAAAGTCATCCCACTGTACAGAACTGGAGACAGACACCAATTCACTAATTACAGGCCTGATTCTTTACTCCCAACATTTTCAAAGATCTTAGAAAAAGTATTTATATACAGGTTGGACAAATTAACGTCAATCAAAAGGCCACGCCACTAATTACGCATTAAACTTCTTGCTTTATATAATTCCAACCTGCCACAATACGAGGAAAAAGAGGCTTCAAACCCCTGCAGAAAACCTGTGGGTGATTCATGCATGAATGAACCGTCATTCTGAGTTTGGGGGTTAGTTTGGGATCTTTATTCCCTCTAGTGGTTAAATGTTGGAAACTGCAGCTTTAAATGTGTCTTGTATATCTATATATTTCACACAAAAATCAGTTTGATAGTTTGATCAGTTTGATATTTAAATGTTTTGATGTCTCAAAGACTTACCATGTGCATTATTTTGAAGCCCATTGCAATAAAAGTTTCTTAAAAGCATAAACGCTTTATGACAAATAAAAATATTTTTCTTTTATTTATTGATATTAACAATCAGAAGCTTATCATATAAATTGCGTCAGCTCTCATTGTGTCGGAAAAAATAAAACTCTTTCTAAACCTTCTTGCTTGTGTTGTTTTCTCAGATGTAAATCACTTTGGATAAAAGCGTCTGCTAAATGACAGAAGTCGTAGTAAACCAGTGATGAAAAGAATGTTGTATGCATTTTGTTCTAATTACTTTAGTTGGTAAATGAAATACTTACTGTAACTGCGAGAAGGAACTATGTCATTTGTTCAGACTCCACTGCAGCCCTTCAAAGTTTGACTTCAAATAAAACAACAAGAGAAGATCTAGTGTTGGAAATATTAATGGTGTTGTGGAGGTTATACAGAACTGGAATTACTGTGCAGTTTTGTTGGGTTCCTGCCCACATGGGTGTTGATGGCAATGAGAAAGCAGACAATATTGCTAAAAGAGCATTGAAATTGAGTAGTGAGGTAATTATGGAAATTCCTTTTGGTAAAGGTGAAGCAAAATCATGAATTAGAAAGGCAGTGAGGGATTCATGGCAGAAGGTGTTGGACAACGGTGTAAAAGGGAGACATTTTTATAACATACAGAAGTCAATTAACGTGAAGGTTTTCAAAGGAAAGTGTAGGAGAGAGGAAGTCATCATTTCTAGATTAAGATTAGGTCATACTAGTTTAAAATCAACTCTGTATTTAATGTCAAAGTCCGTGTCTGATAAATGTGATGAGTGTGATGTCACAGAGAATGTAGAGCATGTGATTCTTAAATGTGGCAAGTATGAGGTAGAAAGGAACGCTTTAAGAGACAGGATGTACGAGCTGGGACGGGAATGGAGTTTAGTAGGTTATTAGGGAGGAGTGAGGTGATGAGGGATTGTTATAAGGAAATCCTTGTCTTTCTTAAAGATGCAGGGATAGATAATAAGATTTAAATGTGGTTATCTTATTTTATTTAGGTATTTCCTTTTTTCCCCCCTTTAAGTTAGACTGTAACCTGGTGTAATAATGATCCTGATGTTACACACTCCGGTACAGCAGGTGGCGGTAGAACCTAATAACGTTGGTTGTGATCCGCCATTAAACCTAGAGAAGAAGAAGGAGAGGACGGTTCTGTTGTTTCCTTTCTTTTTCCTCTTCAACAATGTCTAAGGTGAATCATCTGAGAGAGTTTATCGGTCAGCGACTAACAGCAGCTGCTGTAGAAATATTGTCAGTGTTTGAAAAAAGCATCTTGGAGTATGAAGAAGAGCTCGACCGTCAGCGCAGACTGTTGGACCTCGCCTGGAAACCTGAAATCAGACTCCACAGAGTCGGTACGTAACCCTGGAAAGTTGAATGAATGAACACATGAGTATGACTCCTACAAGATCCCTTTGTTTCCAGTTAAAAGCCGTGGTGATGAAGCAAACCAACTAAATGGGAAACTCCCCAGCTCAAGCAGCTGCTGATGTGGGATTCGGAAACATCCCGAACTAACTTGTTGTTCTGTTTACTTGGTGCTGCCTTTCATGCTCCATTCACACTCTGGACCAGACTCATATTTCACACTTTATGAATGAATGAATTAATTAATGTTTATTTCGAACATGTATATAAAAAATAAACAGTAACATCTTCATATTCACATATGTTGGAAAAAAGGAGTAGGAAGAAGTCTACACTTTTTCCTAGTTCCTACCCCTTTATAACTCTATGAATTTACATTATTGCTATTATTATATCTACACAATATCCATATAAATATAGTCTATATAAATACTATGTAAAACATGCCTATTACCACATAATTGTCCATATAAGTATATAGAAAATATAAATATTTTATAAATCTATATAAATATACACTATATAACTACATAAATATCCCTATATATATATATATATATATATATATATGCTACATACCTAATAAATATATAACATATTACATAATTATAACTATCCTCTCAACATATAATATATACTACATAAATATCCACATAAATATCTAAACATATCTTAAGCAAGTATAATATACCATTTTTCCCTATTTTATTTGTTTCTCACACTCGTTACCCCATTTCCTCTTCCATATACCGGTTTATAAATAATTTTTTGTATCTCTTTTTAAACAGATTTATGTTAGTACCTTTTCATTTCCAGCTCCAAACTGTTCCACAGAGTCTCCACAGTTCCATATGCACATGCTGCACATTGTTGTTCCTACTTTGTTTTCTTTATGTTTACTTTATTTCACAAAAACATGAAGTTTACAAATTATATATCTGAAACAGAACATAGAAATCTCATTTCATGCCAGGGGGGATAAGAGTGGTGCTGCCTTTCATGGTCCATTCAGACTCTGGACCAGACTGTTATTTCACACTTTACACTTAATCCTTTATTTAGTAGAAAAGATGCAGATCACACTGGCTCCGTGTAGATTTTTTATTTTAGATTCATTTATTCAGCACAGTGTAAAAAACAGAACAAGTAACATACAAATGTAAAAGAGAGATTGGTAATGTGCTAGGCTGAGGCAAAAAGCCTAAGGGGCTTATACGAGGCCTCTACCTGTAAAATACAGCAAAAGATTGTACAAAGATTTAAAATATGCTGAATACATGATTGCAGTCTAAAAACAAAGACAAAGCAAATAAACAGCAGCATGAATAGAATACATGGTTTCTACATGATTAAAGAAAAAAATAACAAATATATAAATATCATTAGGTAATCTGATCAATTAAATGTGTCCTGAGTTTATGTTTAAAATGATTGAATGAAGTAGAGGTAGACGAGATTGCTGTAGGTGTTCCATAACTGTATCTGATGGAGAACTGACACAAACCAGTACGGAACTTCAGGAGATTTAAATGATTAGCCTGTCTTGTATTAAAATGGTGCATATCACTGTTGAACTGAAAACAATCTTTACATGGCAAAGAAAATGAAACTGGCAGGAACAATACTTTGAAAATAAAATTGCAGGTTTGATATGTATTTAACTTAAAGATGGGTAAAATATTGAGTTGTTTGAAAAGAGAGGCAGAATGAGCAGACCAATTACTGTGTGTGGCAATCCTGCACAATCTTTTTTACAACATATGAAGTTTATGAAGATGTGTGTTGTAGCTAGCTCCCCAAATAATATTACAGTAAATGAGATATGGATATATCAAGCTATAATAAAGAGTTGGGAGACAATTTTCATTCACCAAACTATGGAATTTGCCAATAATACCAATAGATTTAGATATTTTTTACAGACATGGTTGATGTGGTTTTTCCAGCTTAAACTTTCATTGATAATTACACCAAGGAAGGTTGTTAAGCTGAGTGAGCGGGTCATCTCCTATAGACAGACCGGTGTTAGATTTACAATATATTTTATTTTTTGATGCAAATATAATAAAATTAGATTTTTTTTATATTCAGTGATTTTTGTGAATATTAAACCATTTTGAAATGTTTTGTAAATCATGGTTGGCCTTTCCCATTAGAGATGAAAATCATTATGTGAAATAAATAAGTTTGTATCATCGGCATCAAAAGCAAAAATCAATTGGTACAAATCTCAGCAATTCAATTTTTTTTTTTAAAGTCCAAAAAAATAAAAAGTACAGGAAACAAGGAGGACAAGGCTGCGGCCAAATCATTTATATGAATCAAAAATAACAGGGGCCCTAGTATAGACCCCTGCGGGACCCCGCATTTTAAAGTGGACCTCTCTGATGATTTACGGTCAATGATGACAAATTACTGACGGTTATGAATATAATTGAAAAGCCACACATGAGTGATTCCAGCAAATTCATAGTGTAGTAATTTTTGAAGAAGAATATCAAAATTAACGGTGTCAAAAGCTTTGGATAAATCAAGAAAGATTCCCAAAGTGTATTCATTTTTATTGATTGCAGTGTGAATTTTATCAACCAATTGAAGTAAAGCCATTTCTGTTGAAGGATTTTTCCTAAATCCATATTGGTGTTTATACAGTATATTACAGTCCTGCAAATATTTCATCATTCTGTTATAGACCAATTTCTCCAGGATCTTTGAGAAACATGAGAGAACAGAATTGGTTCGGTTGTTACTAAATACACTATGGTCTCCAGATTTGTAAACAGGGACTACTTTGGCAATTTTGAGGTCATTGGGTATTATTCCAGTTTCTAGAGATTTGGTGAAAATATGGGTAAAAGGCTTAGCAATTGAATGTTTAGTTTTCATAATTAAGTTAGATCTGACCTCATCATGACCAGCAGCTGAGTCTTTCAGGCACATCATTATGTCCAAGATTTCCTTCTCTGTAGGAGGCTTGAAGCTCTGAATAGAAGGATGGGAACCTGTCAGAAACTCAGATGGAGACCCGGCTATAGGAGTTATCCTTTCTGAAAGAACTGTACCAATATTAACAAAATAATTGGTAAAAACATAATGTCAGATGGATCAGAGTAGACTCGATTTTCATCAACAAATTGAGATGGAAGATCGGCTGTAGACTTATTCATATTTAGAAGCTGGTTAATGACTCCCCAGGTAGTTTTTATGTTATTAAAAGCCTCATTGAATTTGTCGGAAAGGTACTTTTTCTTGGCAGTTCTAACAAGATGATTATAATAATGTTACGAAATGTCTAATAATTTGCTATATTAATTGGGGATGAATTACTGGTGAATTTTTTATACAATCTATTCTTAACTTTCAGAGACTTATGGAGATCTGGTGTAAACCAGGGTTTTCTAAATGCAGAGACCTTGTTTGCTTTTTTGCTGACAAGAGGAAAGCACCTGTTGAATACAGAGTTGAAAGACTTGAAAAATGACTGATATGCTTGTTCAACATCATCATGGGTGTATCCATCATCCCATAGGCTGTCATCAACCTGCTCCTCAAACCGGTCAACATTTATTTTGTTATACACTCTATACCGTAGAACTAGAACTTGTGAGATGACACTGGCAAAAAACACGACGGTTGGAGGATGTTCATATAGGTGTTCATATGCAGTACTTGTAGTTAGATCGTTATATATGACGCAGAAGAAGCCATTTCTACAACAACAACTTTATTCTTCAACTGTCTCGATACCAACGCAGTAACACAAGAGTACAGTCACAGTGCCACCTAATGGTCACACAGAGTAATGCACTTGTTTTCAAATATACTACACAGATGAAGGAGAAGACCGAAGGTTCAGGACAAACTTTAAACCTCACACATACAACCAAACAATCAAAACTGGGAAGCACTTTTGACTTGTTAAAATCCTATTGTTTTGTCCCTTTTTGTAATTCCAGAACTCCCACAAGAAAGTGTTTGTAAGGTGGAGGAGGACGGGGTTTTCAGTGACCAGCACCTGGATAACCTGGAGAGGAGCTGCAGCCCGGACCAGGAGGAACCAGGGCATCCACAGACTACAGAACTGGAGGAAGACTCCAGCGGTCAGGAGATGAAGCACAAGGACGTAGAGGTGGATGTCTCATTGGTCAATGTCGCTGATGTGAAAGTTGAAAATGATGAACCAGGACCAAACTGTGTCCAGCTGCTGTTGCACACTTCTCCTGAAGCTCAAAACAAAGATGAGGGAGGGACTGAAAGTTTACGCTCAGACTCCAGTAAAACTGCAGATCCAGAGCCAATGAGACGACACGGTGACCACGAAGATGCTGCTGTCCCGTCAGACAGCAACTGTAAACCAAAGCTGATCAGGACCTACACGGGGAAGAAGGTATTTTCTTGCAGCACTTGCAGGAAAGAGTTCAGTAAAAGTAGTATTTTAATGGATCACATGAAGATCCACACTGGTGAAAGGCCGTACCTGTGCAACACCTGCGGAAAATCCTTTACTGAATCATCAGCTCTTAAACGGCACATAACCACACACACAAACATTATTTTTGGAAGATTCTAGGTTTCAAAGACTGTAATAATTTTCCTTGTTGACTAATTAAGAAACATTTTGAGTGGATTTCTTTCCCTCAAAGCACTCAGAAACACAGCCATGAAACCCTTCGCATAATGTTACACAGGGAACAACCTGCCATCAAGACATTTATGAAAATATCTATATTTTTCTGTTTTGCAGGTTTCTACTGAGGAAATGCCTCCAGAAGATTCTGGTGTTACAAAGTCTTTCTCCACAATTGAAGATTTGGAACAGGTATATATTGATACTTTTAATAAACATTGTACATTATCTGAGTATGAAATACTATTTTCTGAATGAATAGCAGCGGGGTGCTAAAAACATTACAGTAGGTTTTAATCTTAACTCGCACACTGTGCTCGTAATTATTTCTTCCAGTTTGCACATTTACATTTTTAGCGGCAAGTGAAATACTCGCTCTGTAGAGCCCTGCAGTAACGTCACATTGGACGACCAAAACAGCCAAATCACTGACCAAGTGCAACACTATTAAAATATGCTCCGTTATCTCCATAGTAAAGCAATGCCAGAATAATATGGAATATATCATATATGTGCCCTCAGAAATATGCACATATTTCAAAATAAATTATAAATATTTGATAGTTTTACAGTGCATATAAAATAATAAAGTGTTATCAATAGCCACATAAAGTGTTGATGGCTATGCACAATGTCAAAACAAGTTATGACCAAATACATTTTGTCCACAAAATGGATGTCATACGGTGTGACACTAAAATGTGTATTTTGAACGGGCAATAATTTGGACATCTTAATGATGAAGAGGACCACGCCCAACCAGGAAGTTACAGTAACATCTCTGGAGTGACTTGCAAATTCATGAGGTGAGGTCTGTTTTTTTTATGTTTAGTTAAAAACCTATGAATCTGACAAAACCAATAGTGGTAAATATTTTGTGTCTTACGGTGTGACAGTATTTGCATAAAAAAAATATTTTTCTCAGATTTTACTCATTAATTCTTAATAATCACTGCTGCTATGTGGCTAATTACATGCTAGCTATAGGCTAGCAGTTTTTAGTTTGCTAATAAATTAGCTAAACTGATCAAGATGTCATACGGTGTGACAATGTGTCATGTGGTGTGACAGGTTTTCCAAGTCACACCGTATGACATTCACTTTATTTTACATGAATATTTGGTAACTTTACAATAAGGGTCCTTTAATTAATGCTAGTTAATACATTATTAAGCATTAATTAACATTTAAAAATATATTAAAAATGATTATTATGTATTAGTAAGCAATTAATTAATGTTTATTACTAAAAGCTAGTTCATAAATTATTAAGCATAATAATGTAATTAGTTATCATTATGTATGCATTACTCTTTTTTGTTTTGATATTTTTATTAGGGGGTAAGGCACAGTTGAACAGGAATAAACAAAAAAAAAGATATACAGTCTACCTCCTTTTTTTTTTTTTTTTGGAATTAAGAACAGAACAAAAAATCCACACAAAACAATGACAAATACACGAAAATTATTATATTCTTATATACAAGTAATATTTAAGTATTTAAGCTAAACAGTATGAATTAAAAAAATAGATGAATAAAAAGGGGAAAAAAAAAAAAAAACCCAAAAAACAAAAGAAAAGTAAATAAAAAGATAAATAAAAAGGAGGAAGAAAGAAAGGAATGAGAGAAGAGAGGGAGGGGGGGGATCCGTCAATCAGGAGGCAGGGACTGGAGAGAGTGGAAGAATGTAAGAAAGGGAAGCCACTTATTATAAAATTTGTTGCAACTACCCTTCAGTGAATATTTAATCTTTTCCAGCTTCAGAAAAAACATGGTGTCGTTGAGCCACTGGGTACTAGAAGGAGCCTTAGTCGACTTCCAGTGGAGAAGAAGGTGGCGTCTTGCCAGTAAGGAAGTAAAAGCCAAAATGTCTTTTTGGTTTGAAGTAAACCGGCCATGGTCCTCTGGGAGCCCGAATATGGCAACATGGGGGGAGACTTTTATATTCACCGAGAGTATTTTTGACATGGTGTCAAAATAATTCGACCAAAAGCGAGAAAGTAGTGGGCAAGAGTAAAACATATGGGTTAAATTGCAGGACGAGGCATGACATTTGTCGCATTCGTCAGTGACACTGGGATAGATCTGTGAGAGTCGAGCTTTAGAAAAGTGGACTCTAAACAGTACTTTAAACTGTATAAGTGTAAGACGAGCGCAGGATGAACTTGTGTAAATTTTTTTAAGAGCAGCGTCCCACCAGTCATCCTCCAAATTTAGATCCAGTTCATCTTCCCAGGCAGCCCTAACTTTAATAACTGGAGAGAGATCGAAAGACAGAAGGTCATCGTAAACCTTAGAGATCAGTGATTTTTGAAGTGGATCATGGTTTAAAAGCACCTCCCACTGTAGAGTCGGCGGAGAGGATGGAAAAACTGGAAACAAAGCTTTAGCGCAGTGTCTAATCTGAAAGTATCGAAAGAGATGAGAAGGCGGGAGATTAAATTCACCTGAGAGATCTGCAAAGCTGCGAAAGATACCATCCTTGTAAAGATCTCCAAAACTTTTCAGGCCCTTATTATGCCATATGAGAAAGGTTGAATCTGTAAGCGGAGGTCGAAATAAATGATTGTTCAGTAATGGAGCTAAATTAGATGCTGACTTAAATTTGAAGTGTTTCCTAAATTGATACCAAATTTTAAGTGTGGAGTGAACCACTTGATTATTTGTAAAGACAGAGAGGTTGGATGGAATAGATGAGGTAAGTAGAGCAGGTAAAGAGGATGAAATGCATGACTGTGCCTCCAATTTACACCATGGCATATTCACCGATTTGAACCAAAATGAAATTTTTTGAATATGTGCTGCCCAATAATACAGTTGGAAATTGGGAAGTGCCAGTCCGCCATTGAATTTAAATCTCTGAAGTGTGGATTTGCGGATTCTAGGAGCCTTCCCACACCATAAGAAGTCAGAAATAGTTTGATCAATTATTTTAAAAAAGTGTTTTGGTAAGAAAAGTGGAAGACAATGGAACAGAAATAGAAATTTGGGCAAAATATTCATTTTAACTGCGTTAATTCTTCCAATTAATGAAAGAGGTAAGCTTTTCCATCTATGGAGGTCAGATTTAATTGTAGACATTAAAGGTGAGAGATTAGCAGAAAAAAGAGAGCTTAACGTTCTGGTTACGTTGATCCCAAGATACCTAAAGCCGGAAGGACTAATCTTAAAAGGGATATCTGACTGTACGAGCTGTGTTGCTGAGTCATTAATGGGATAGCATTCACTTTTAGATACGTTCACTTTATAGCCTGAGAAAGACCCGAATCTCTGGAAAGCAGATAAAATTGAAGGAATGGAGAGGACAGGATCCGAGACATATAACAGTAAGTCATCAGCGTAAAGTGACAGCTTATATTCTGTTCCCAATCGGGAGATCCCAGTAAAAGTGGGGGAGGACCTCAGAAAGATTGACAGGGGCTCTATAGCTAGTGCGAATAATAGGGGAGAGAGGGGACACCCCTGTCTGGTGCCACGGGCTAGAGTAAAAAAATTGGACTGAATGCCATTAGTGGAAACGCTTGCTTGTGGAGACGTGTAAAGGAGACGAATCAAAGAAATGAACCCATTCCCCAGCCCAAACTTCTTCAGTACAGTAAATAAATAGTCCCATTCAATCCTATCAAATGCCTTTTCAGCATCGACTGAGATTACGACTTCAGGTGTTGTGGTGATAGTTTTAGAGTGAATAATATTTAAAAGTGTCCGCACATTAAAGAATAACTGTCGCCCCTTAACAAATCCTGTCTGTTCATTTGAGACAATAGTTGGCACAATGTTCTCCAAGCGATAAGCCAAGGCTTTAGCAAGGATCTTAGCATCTACATTTATTAACGAAAGAGGTCTGTATGAGCCGCAGAGAGTTGGATCCTTATCTTTTTTTAAGAGGAGACTTATGGAGGCTTGCCTTAAAGTGGGAGGGAGAGTGCCATGTTCCAGTGATTCCTTATAAACAGCATGCAATAAAGGGGACAATTTATCCTGAAATTTCTTAAAAAATTCCACTGGAAATCCATCAGGGCCAGGAGCTTTGTTATTTTGCATACTTCTCACAGCGAGATTAATTTCTTCTACCGTTAATGGCGAGTCAAGATTTTTAGCAGCATCGGAGCCTATAACAGGAAAGTTGAGGCTATCTAAGAATGAATTCAATTCAGTGGAGCCAGATGGAGATTCAGACGTATATAAAGAGGAATAAAATGAGTGAAAGACAGAATTAATGGCGGTGGGATCCTGATGCAATGAGCCTGATGAATCTTTTATCTGAAGGATCATACGTGAGGCTGCCTGGCGACGTAGCTGATGAGCCATGAGCCGACTTGCCTTGTCTCCATGTTCATAATATACGGAGCGTGATCGTAAGAGAAGTCGCTCTGCGTCATTAGTGGTAAGGAGATCAAATTCAGTCTGTAAATCGACACGTTGCTTAAGAAAACTGGGAGAGGGGCAAGTAGCAAGTTGTTGGTCCAATTTTGTGATCTTAATAGAGAGTTCTTGTAATTTGGCTTTCCGGGACTTATTCAAGTGAGCAGAGAAGGAGATAATTTGTCCCCGCAAATATGCTTTTAATGATTCCCACAGCAGTGAAGATGAAATTGGTTCCATATCATTTTGATTTATAGAGATGTAATCATCAATTTTAGTTGTAATAAAATTGGTGAACTTATCATCTGAGAGAAGTAATGTATTGAACCTCCAAGATGTTGAGTAGCGTGGCTGTGAAGAGAACTGAATATCCAAAGAAAGAGGAGCGTGGTCGGAGATCACAATAGGATGATAATCAACAGACAGTACTTTGGGAATTAGTTTAGCATCAATAAAATAATAATCAATCCGAGAGAAAGATTGATGCATCTGAGAAAAGAAGGAATATTTTTTGGTACAAGGGTTATAAAATCTCCAAGGATCGGTGCAACCGTTCTTGGACACAAAATCTGAAAGAGACCTCGACATTGAAGAAGGAGTCAGATTTCGTGGGCTGGAGCGGTCTAGTTTGGGGTCAATTACGCAGTTCATATCCCCGCCAATTATAAGAAGACTGTCGTTCAATGAGGGGAGACATTCAAAAAGCTTGTTCATAAAGTGTGGGTTGTCAAAATTGGGGGCATATATATTAACTAATAATATGGGAATATGAAATAGCGTACCCGCCACAATTAAGTATCTGCCGTTTTTGTCTGAAATCACCTTAGATGCTGAAAACTGCATTGACTTACCAATTAATATAGCAACCCCCCTGGCCTTAGAGTTGAAATCAGAGTGAAACACCTCAGAAACCCAGGGACATTTAAGTCTGACCTGGTCTTTGGTGCGCATGTGGGTTTCCTGAAGGAACACTAAGTCAGCTTTAAGACGTCTCAGGTGAGCAAATATTCTCGATCTCTTAATTGGACTCCCCATGCCTTTAATATTCCAGCTCAACAACCTCACAGAAGTACCAGTATTAGTGGCCATATGTTAAATTCCTAAAGATAGAGATGTACCGAATGCGGATCCCCAAGGAAGGAAAGGAAAGAAAGGGATGGAGGGAGGAAAGAAAGAAAGAAAGAAAGAAAGAGGAAAGAAGAAGAAAAGAAAAAAAAAAAAAAAAAAAAAAAGGGGGAGAAAAAAAAATAAATAAATAAATAAATAAAAAAAAAGGGGGAAAATTGAAAACAACAACAAACTTAACCTTCTGAACCCCCCACCCCCCACCCCCCAATTGCACTTACAACGACCCCATCCCCAAACGATGGAGAACCCAGTGCAAACTCCAGAAGGAGTCAGATCCCTGAAAAGAACACTTACGGCTTTAAGCATAACTAACAAGATAATAACTAACAAGCTTCGTGTTGAGCTCCTGCAAGCCCAGCAACATTAACAGAGAGGTACAACCAATCACGACCAAGTTAAACTGAAAACCACATACCGTGTATATATGGGAGAGAAAAAAAAAAAAAAAAAAAAAAACCGACACTGATGAACTGAAAAAAGTTCAACTAGACTTTGAGCGACGTGATGAAAGCGCTGGCCTCCTCTGCCGACCTGAACTCCCTTTCTGCGCCGTTGTGGGTGATGCGGAGGCGGGCGGGGTACAGCAGACCGTAGCGGATCCCCGGGATCTCGCGGAGCCGGCGGCGGACGTCATTAAAGGCGGCTCGGGCACGGGCCGTCTTCTGGGTGTGGTCGGGAAAGACAGAAAAAGTCAACTCTCCACACGTAATCCGTTGCTGAGCCCTGGCTCGGCGCAATATATCCACACAGTCTGTATGATAGTGCAGACGGGCGATGATGGGACGAGGGCGCTCTCCGGGCTTCGGCTTCGGCTGGAGGGTGCGGTGCGCCCGGTCCAGGAGAGGCTCCTTCTCCAGGCTGAAAGCCTCCTTGAGCAGAGAGGGAATATCCGTAACAGCAGAAGAGGTGGAAAAATCTTCAGGAATTCCCACGATCCGTATGTTATTGCGCCGGGATCTCGCCTCCAGATCCTCGCATTTACCATCCAGCCTCATCAGTTCAGCTGACAGATGCTCCACTTTAGCCTGTAAGGTTGTGATGTCATCGGTGCAGGATGAAAGAGATGTTTCCATTTCAACCACGGTGTTCTTCAGAGCGCGCACATCAGACTGGATGTTTGTAATGCTTTTTGATAATTCCGACTTCACCGCTTGCAGCTCAGTCTTGATGCTCGACAGGTTTTCATTTAAAGCAGCCTGAAGCTCCGATTTAAAAACAGCCGCCATCTCAACGCGGAGTGATGCGAGCAGCTCGGCCTTAAAGTCGTGTGAAGGAGCGGCCCCGGCGGCCTCGGCCAGGCTGGACGTGGGGTCACCACGAGGCGGGGATGCTGCGTGCGGAGAGGGCCGCGGGGGTGGAGCGGATGGTTTGAGTTTTGGAGGCATTTTGGTCGGCAAAAATACGGGGCCAAAGTAGAATAATGAAGGTCGGGAAAAATAAACCGAAGGAAGATGAAAAAGCTGTACCAAAAATAGATATTTTTAAAGGTTGTTGCAGGAGCTCAAAAAAACACGTCCTAGTCCATTAGTCGCTACACCGGAAGTCATTATGTATGCATTACTCTTAATTAATTATTATTAATTATACATTAGTTAATATATTAATGCTTAATAATGTGCTAACTAACATTAATTAAAGAACCCTTATTGTAAAGTGTTACCGAATATTTATATATTTAAAATGTTTGAGAGAAAACAATATTATCTATATGATGAATAATATACTTTACAAGTTTATATTTAATGCAACCATGTTTTACAGTTGTCCATACTGTTCTAAAAGATTTTTTTCCTGCATTTCTTGTCAGAGTGAGGCAGATATGTCCAGCAAGGAAAGGACACGCAAGTACAGGGAAAGACTGAATGCAGACCCTGTGACGAGAGAGGATATCCTCAGGGAAAGAAGAAAAAAGTAAATAGATTATGCCAGTTCACATAGGACAGACACAGGAGAGGTTGAAGGTCTCTAGGCCACAACCAGCATAGTAATAGCATAGTAATATTGTGATTACTATTACAACTACTTACTACAGTATGATATTGAATCTGAAATTAAATGTTAAAAAATCTTAGTCATTGTATATTTTCCTTTAACAGGTATGAAGAGAAGAAACAAAAAGGAAAAAATGACCCTCGCAGTGTCAAATCACTTCCTCCTTCTAAGCAAGACACATTGAGGGAGAAATGGAGAAATGCACAAAGGATACACAGAAAAAGAAAACATGAGCTTGATGCTGTAATGAACTTGACCCCTCCATCTCTTGAGGTTTCACTAAATGAAGATGACATTGCACCACCAATAAACAGCTCCACACCTCCAGAGCCTTCTGTCTCTTCACATCCCTCCACCACTCCTCCTGCAAAGCCCCCTTTGATGGAAAGTGCTCTATAAATTAAAATTATTATTTCTATTATTACAAAACAAATTTTAAATGTCATGATTGATGTGATTAATGTATAAATTTGACATTCTAATTAACTGTTTGCTACAAAGGTGTCACTGTCATTCATAGCTCAGTGTTGTTCTGTTAATTCATTCATACACACTATTTTTTATGTTCATTCATGATTGATGTGATTAATGTATGAATTTTACATTATTATTGAACCATTATTTGGAATTCATATGTAGCCTGTTTCCACAGTTGTTTTGTTTTTGTATTGAATACATATAAAACACTTTTTGAATTGACATATTGTGGTGTGGTGCAGTTTATCATGTGTGTGACAATCATGTCATTTGGTGTGACGTTCACAATTTTGAAAAAAAACCCAGCTTTGTTAGTGATAAATCATGAAAATATCAATAGAACACAAGGGAATTAGTATCAGCAAGACTCTCAAGCATTTTCTTACAGTTGTCAAAAGGTTTACCAGAATTAATCTAAAGTATTAAGAAATTAAAGTAGTAAGAAATATTGAGGAGTGATGTCCTGCTTTACATGATGGTATAGAAAAATAAACCAAAATATACAAAATTCTCACAAGGAAATGTTAAATATCAAAGCAGTAATGATTAAAATGTTTGATGAATTGAATTAGAAAAAATATAAGTACTCCATTTTCATTTTATATGAAATAACTTTCACGTCACACCGCATGACAGTTTAAGGCACAGATATAGCGAATTCATGGAAAAAAATGCATATTTCAACACTAATCTAAAAGAACACATATATATTTGGAAAGTTAAGAGTTATAACAACACAAAAAAATTATTTTCAGGGATAATATTTGAAGTTTTTGAAAAAATACTTTTTTTTGGCTTATTCGTCAACCACCCATATATATATATATATATATATATATATATATATATATATATATATATATATATATATATATATATATCATTCAAAAAGGTGTACTTGAAAACAGGGTTTTGTTTCTGTAATCCATATTTGTTTGTATCTGTAACCGTAGTTTTGTAAACTTGTACATAGTAGTAGCTATTAAATATTTAGCTGTATGAAAGTGAGCTTGCAAGTGTCTGAATGCACAGACTTGTAAAACGGAGTTTGCACACATGTAGAAGTTTACGAAACTAAGCTTACAGATAAATGCTTGTACTTAAAAGTTTGCAAAACTATAGTTACAGGTACAAATATAAATGCACAGCTTTACAAAACTATAGTTACAGATACAAAACCCTGTTTTCAAGCACTCCTTTCTGAATGATACAATATTCCATAAAAAAGGTCCAACCAAATCATGTGCTGGTGCAACCAACTTTCTCAGTTGTCGCACCAGTGGACGAGTTAGTCTGGAGCCTGTGCAAGACATTTTTGACCTTCTAAAGCTGTATTTCCACACTTATTTTCATCCTGTAACTTAATGGAAATGAACAAATGAACACAGGCAGACCACGGTGTTAATTTTGAACACGTCTGCTCTTGTTCTCTATCTTAGATGGACACGGAGAATCAGTTCTGCAGTCCAACTGAAATGGAGACAGTTGTCAACAGTGAGAGGGTAAGTTGAATGTAATGTAGACATTTGATGGAAATTAGTTGGTTTTTTTTTTAGTACTTTTAAGATAAATACATATGATTCTGAAATGTCTTGCTGCTCAAACTGTCTGGTAACAATAAATGTTACAATAAAACAATTCCAACAGTGTCAGAAACATAGCCTGGTGTGTGCAACTGTCTCCCCCTTGGACAAGTGTCTCCAGTGTGTGGGACCTGTGTCCTCCCTCAAGTGGCTTGGCTATAAATGCAGAGGTGAGATATTAAATTAATTGGCACTGTCTGGTGAAAGGTAGTAGGTGTATGTGCTGTGTTCTGTGGTACGATTAACCCCTCTATTAACACCTATGGAGAATGATCCTGGTACAGCATAGGCTACTGTACCTACTATTGTTTCAGTTTAACTATGGTGTCATTATCAAATTGAAGACAGCTACCTTACTTTATTAGAGTGAGATTGATTGCAGTGCGTGTCATATATGTCATCTAATTCAGATTACATAAAGATGTTTCATTCTGCCTTATTGGCACTGACCAGTTCTGCGAGGGTTGTACTGTAGGTTTTCCTCAATCCACCTTGTTCTCCACTTGGATGTGCGAACATTTACATCAATAAGTGTCAGTGAGGTGCTCAAACTCGTAGTCCTTCACTTTCTTTTTTAAATCAGTCACATATGCATCAACAGTCTCTGCTATTCCTTGCACTTGAATAAAGAACAGGTGCCTCAAATACGTCACATTTTTCCTTGGCTCACAATGTTGGCAGAAATGTTCTTTCAATGTATCATAGTCATCTACGTTTTCATCAAAGTCAAAGGTTTTATATACCTTTAATTGCTTCGTCCCCGGCCACATGTAGGAACGTGGCTCTTTTCACTGCACCAGAATTTTCGTCGATTCTGCTGGCGACAAGAAACAGTTCAAATCTCTGGATCCAGACTCTCCACCTTTCCGCTAGATTTCCTTCTAGACTTAATGAGGTCGGAGGTTTCATCTGCTCCATTTTGTCTTCCTATTTTTGTTTTACTTCAAGTTTTTACTCTGACACCATGTTATATATGACACGAAAGAAGCCATTTCTAGAACAACAACTTTATTCTTCAACTGTCTCGATACCAACGCAGTAACACAAGAGTACAGTCACAGTGCCGCCTAATGGTCACACAGAGTAATGCACTTGTTTTCAAATATACTACATAGATAAAGGGGAAGACCGAAGGTTCAGGACAAACTGTAAACCTCACAAATACAACCAAACAATCAACACTGGGAAGCACTTTTGACTTGTTAAAATCCTATCTTTTGTCCCTTTTTGTAATTCCAGACCCCCCACAAGAAAATGTTTGTAAGGTGGAGGAGGACGGGGTTTTCAGTGACCAGCACCTGGATAACCTGGAGAGGAGCTGCAGCCCGGACCAGGAGGAACCAGGGCATCCACAGACTACAGAGCTGGAGGAAGACTCCAGCGGTTATGAGATGAAGCACGGGGACGTAGAGGTGGATGTCTCATTTGTCAATGTCGCTGTTGTGAAAGTTGAAAATGGTGAACCAGGACCAAACTGTGGCCAGCTGCTGTTGCACACTTCTCCTGAAGCTCAAATCAAAGATGAGGAAAGGACTGAAAGTTTACGCTCAGACTCCAGTAAAACTGCAGATCCGGAGCCAATGAGACGACACGGTGACCGCGAAGATGCTGCTGTCCCGTCAGACAGCAACTGTAAATCAAAGCTGACCAGGACCCACACGGGGAAGAAGGCGTTTTCTTGCAGCACTTGCAGGAAAGAGTTCAGTAAACGTTGTAATTTAATGGATCACATGAAGATACACACTGGCGAAAGGCCGTACCTGTGCAACACCTGCGGAAAATCCTTTACTAAATCATCAAATCTTAAAAGCCACATAACCACGCACACGGGTGAGAAGCCCTACATCTGCAAAACATGTGGAAAAAGTTACACACAACGTTCCACCCTGGTGGTTCACTCGAGGATCCACACCGGCGAAAGGCCGTACCTGTGTAACACCTGCGGAAAAACCTTTACTGAATCATCAACTCTTAAACGGCACATAACCACGCACACGGGCGAGAAGCCCTACATCTGCAAAACATGTGGAAAGAGTTACGAGCAATGTTGCAACCTGGTGGTTCACTCGAGGACCCACATGGGCGTGAAGCAATATTTGTGCAACACGTGCAACAAAGGTTTTAGCCGCAGATTTGATTTGCTGAGTCACATGAAAAATCACCCGGAGGAGAAGTCTGGTGACTCGTGACAAATGAAGTTCATGTTGTCGTCCTCCGGGGGCAGCTGTCCACTCCTGTCTGACCCACAGAAGAAGAACCCGCAGAAGTCCGACCACCACCTCCTGTGGCTGATGAGCCTAATCCCCTCCCCACAAGGGTTGCAGGTTCAACCCGGATTTATGCTTCTCCCTCAACTTGACGCAGAGGGAACGATGTGGTTGTGTACTTTTTTTTTAAAGTTCTGCATTGAGTTTGTTTGAATCCCTGTTCCTTCTTAAAATCGTATTATTTGTTGCTGTTGGTAACTTGCCGTCTCCACGGTGCAAATAAAGAGCTGTTAGTGTGTGCTGAAGGTTCTTTAAACATGACAGTTTATTTCGTTCATCTACAAAGCCTCTCTCACACGTCCTTTTTCCCGTCTGTTTCTTCTTCACTCACATTCTCTTTGTAAAGTTAATCTGCAGCTCCATGTTGTTAAACTCTCTCCATCTACTCCGTTCAGAGGTTGTATATTGTGATGTTATACATAGTTCGCTGAAACCTGTTAAAGGCTTTATACATTTTAAAATCTGAGCTGCGCGTACATCAGATTATCGTGATAATTCATGGGACAAACTAAGTCAAAACTTGTAATTCAAATGATCCATGTTGTGTTATTGTAACTATAAGTTACAACATATTTGTGTACGTTTTTTCATATTATTTAAATAATATGAAATTAACAATATTATTTAATCACATGTATAAAATCAAGTTGTACTAGATTTACAACTCGTCTGACACATGATTTCTTCTAAAGCTGATGTTGAGATCCGTGTTGAAGCTGCAGATCTGCAGGTTGGAGAGCAGGAAGAAGAGGGAGGATCATCGGGATCAGATTCCAGGAAGAGGACAGACTTTGGATTTAACCCTTTTATATCAGACATCCGTTTAGGAGTAAATGTCTTTTTACCTCAACTCATATTTAGTCAGAAATAATCATGAAAATCTAATTACGTTTTCATTTTAGATGGATGAATCATTTTATTGTTTATAATTCTGGAATATTACACTCTCCATATGTAGAAAGAGCAGCAGTGCCCCCTGGTGGTGAGTTATAAAAGTTCAACATAAACCAAAGAGTGAACAATCTATCGTAATAATAATAAAAACACGAATAAAAAAAGACTTTAGTGCATCAACAAGAGGAAAGTTGTCAGTGACGCAGATTATTGGTACAGCGTGATCAGTACAACCAGCATTTAGCTCAGAAAACAATGTGGAAAGAGAAATGTCATCAAATGAAGTTGAAAAATGGAGATGCACTTTTGTCCTTTATCCTCAACTTCCTCAATCACGTCATTTTGATCCAGTTTGTTATTTCACTGGTCTTGGCTTCATCAAATGACACATCCAGGGACAGAAGCCGTGCATAGGTGTTCATCCTGTCCAGGTGTTGGAAGGTGAAGTGAAGCCGAAGCCATCGCTTCATCCACTGATCTGTTGGCACGGTAGGAAAGCTGATAGGAATCCACTGTGTCAGGAACCATGGAGTTGATGTGGGTTAAAAAAGATGATCTGCTCTGTTGGTCTCTGGAGAAGGTTTACTGAAAATGTCTCTCCATGAATAAGCACTAAAAATAACGTAAAAGTTCAAGACAGACTAATTATCCACAATATTTAACCAATAACGATGAAGTCATTAATGATATGAATGAGCTGGTTAATCATTTTAACAGGTATTTTGTGAGTGTTGGACCAAAGCTGGCAGAAAAATGTGTGATCCTGGATCAGCTGATGGATGGAAGGAAACATTAATAAGTAGAAATCAAGATTCAATGTTTCTCACAGCTGTGGAGGAGAGAGAAATCATAGATATTGTAAGTAAATGTAAAAACAAGGTGTCAACTGACTGTGGTGATATGACAATAGTCAAAAAGGTTATTGATGGATTGTTAACTGACATACAGCTGTAATCAGTCGCTCAGAACTGAGACATTTCCAAAAACAAATGAAAACTGCAAAAGTCATCCCACTGTACAGAACTGGAGACAGACACCAATTCACTAATTACAGGCCTGATTCTTTACTCCCAACATGTTCTAAGATCTTATAAAAAGTATTTATTTACAGGTTGGACAAATTAATGCCAATCAAAAGACCACGCCACTAATTACGCATTAAACTTCTTGCTTTATATAATTCCAACCTGCCACAATACGAGGAAAAAGAGGCTTCAAACCCCTGCAGAAAACCTGTGGGTGATTCATGCATGAATGAACCGTCATTCTGAGTTTGGGGGTTAGTTTGGATCTTTATTCCCTCTAGTGGTTAAATGTTGGAAAATGCAGCTTTAAATGAGCCTTGTGTATCTATATATTTCACACCAAAATCAGTTTGATAGTTTGATCAGTTTGATATTTAAATGTTTTGATGTCTCAAAGACTTACCATGTGTATTATTTTGAAGCCCATTGCAATAAAAGTTTCTTAACAACATAAATGTTTTATAACAAATAATAAAGAACACATGAATTAAAAAATATTTTTATTTTATTTATTGATATTAACAATCAGAAGCTTATCATATAAATTGTGTCAGCTCTCATTGTGTCGGAAAAAATAAAACTCTTTCTAAACCTTCTTGCTTGTGTTGTTTTCTCAGATGTAAATCACTTTGTATAAAAGCGTCTGCTAAATGACAGAAGTCGTAGTAAACCAGTGATGGAAAGAATGTTGTATGCATTTTGTTCTAATTACTTTTGTTGGTAAATGAAATACTTACTGTAACTGTGAGAAGGAACTATGTCATTTGTTCAGACTCCACTGCAGCCCTTCAGAGTTTGACTTCAAATAAAACAACAAGAGAAGATCTAGTGTTGGAAATATTAATGGTGTTGTGGAGGTTATGCAGAACTGGAATTACTGTGCAGTTTTGTTGGGTTCCTGCCCACATGGGTGTTGATGGCAATGAGAAAGCAGACAATATTGCTAAAAGAGCATTGAAATTGAGTAGTGAGGTAATTATGGAAATTCCTTTTGGTAAAGGTGAAGCAAAATCATGAATTAGAAAGACAGTGAGGGATTCATGGCAGAAGGTGTGGGACAACGGTGTAAAAGAGAGACATTTTTATAACATACAGAAGTCAATTAACGTGAAGGTTTTCAAAGGAAAGTGTAGGAGAGAGGAAGTCATCATTTCTAGATTAAGATTAGGTCATACTAGTTTAAAATCAACTCTGTATTTAATGTCAAAGTCCGTGTGTGATAAATGTGATGAGTGTGATGTCACAGAGAATGTAGAGCATGTGATTCTTAAATGTGGCAAGTATGAGGTAGAAAGGAACGCTTTAAGAGACAGGATGTACGAGCTGGGACGGGAATGGAGTTTAGTAGGTTATTAGGGAGGAGTGAGGTGATGAGGGATTGTTATAAGGAAATCCTTGTCTTTCTTAAAGATTCAGGGATAGATAATAAGATTTAAATGTGGTTATCTTATTTTATTTAGGTATTTCCTTTTTTCCCCCTTTAAGTTAGACTGTAACCTGGTGTAATAATGATCCTGATGTTACACACTCCGGTACAGCAGGTGGCGGTAGAACCTAATAACGTTGGTTGTGATCCGCCATTAAACCTAGAGAAGAAGAAGGAGAGGACGGTTCTGTTGTTTCCTTTCTTTTTCCTCTTCAACAATGTCTAAGGTGAATCATCTGAGAGAGTTTATCGTTCAGCGACTAACAGCAGCTGCTGTAGAAATATTGTCAGTGTTTGAAAAAAGCATCTTGGAGTATGAAGAAGAGCTCGACCGTCAGCGCAGACTGTTGGACCTCGCCTGGAAACCTGAAATCAGACTCCACAGAGTCGGTACGTAACCCTGGAAAGTTGAATGAATGAACACATGAGTATGACTCCTACAAGATCCCTTTGTTTCCAGTTAAAAGCCGTGGTGATGAAGCAAACCAACTAAATGGGAAACTCCCCAGCTCAAGCAGCTGCTGATGTGGGATTCGGAAACATCCCGAACTAACTTGTTGTTCTGTTTACTTGGTGCTGCCTTTCATGCTCCATTCAGACTCTGGACCACACTGATATTTCACACTTTATGAATGGATGAATGAATCAATTTTTATTTTGAACATGTATATAAAAAATAAACATTAACATCTTCATATTCACATATGTTGGAAAAAAGGAGTAGGAAGAAGTCTACACTTTTTCCTAGTTCCTACCCCTTTATAACTCTATGAATTTACATTATTGCTATTATTATATCTACACAATATCCATATAAATATAGTCTATATAAATACTATGTAAAACATGCCTATTACCACATAATTGTCCATATAAGTATATAGAAAATATAAATATTACATGAATATATCAATATATAGAAAATACAAATATTTTATAAATCTATATAAATATACACTATATAACTACATAAATATCCCTATAAATATATATATGCTACATACCTAATACATATATAACATATATTACATAATTATAACTATCCCTCTCAACATATAATATATACTACATAAATATCCACATAAATATCTAAACATATCTTAAGCAAGTATAATATACCATTTTCCCTCTTTTATTTGTTTCTCACACTCGTTACCCCATTTCCTCTTCCATATACCTGTTTATAAATCATTTTTTGTATCTCTTTTTAAACAGATTTATGTTAGTACCTTTTCATTTCCAGCTCCAAACTGTTCCACAGAGTCTCCACAGTTCCATATGCACATGCTGCACATTGTTGTTCCTACTTTAGGTTTTCTAAAATGTAGTTCTCCCCTTAGATTATATCCCCTTTCTCTCTCAGTGAACATTCCTCTGATATTTTTTGGTAGTAGATTATTCCTTGCTTTCAACATTATTTGCGCTGTTTTGTATTTAACCAGATCCATACATTTCTTTAGACTTAATCGTTTATTTAGTAGAAAAGATGCAGATCACAGTGGCTCCGTGTAAGATGTGAGATGACACTGGCAAAAAACCAGATCGTTGGAGGATGTTCATTAGGGCTGAACGATATGGACAAAATTTCATATCTCGATATTCATGCCAGATATCTCGATATCGATACGATACGATATGACTTCGGTTCGGTGAAAACCAAGCATTTTTCAGAAAAATAAAAACATCAGAAATCAAAAGAGTGCAGTTTTATTGATTAGAACTCACTGCCAGTCATCAACATTAACATAAAGTCACTCAATAATAAATAATAATAAAAATATTTTACTGTAGCTCCGCTTTAACGATAAATAACCAATGCAGCTAGAGTTAGAGTTCAGTACATGTTATTGATTGGACGCTGCAGCTGAACGGACTGTCACAACATCACTGCAGTTTCATGACGGAGTGAAGACAGATTACAGATTAAACCTATGTTTAACTCCCAGGTTTCATATTTGATTTATTTTCTGTTAAAACATTTAAATATCTAAAAATGTTAACTTTCAATCTGATCAACAAAAGAGCCAGAAACAACTTTCTTAATTTATTACTGCGCATGTGCAATCCCCCCATTTGTTCTATCCTTGTTTTTCAGTATCCTTGGAACCGAATAGGAAATAGAGAAAAGAGTTTTCCACTCGCTGTTTGGTCAGTGTATCTTTTGGTCATTGGATTTTTCCATCATGAGTGGGAATCAAAAAACAAAAAACGATTGGTTTATTTGATTTTCCTTTTAAAACAAAAAACAAATATTGAATTACACTGCATTTTTTCTTTTTTTGTGTTAATATGATTTAACAAAGTTTCAAAATATGCTTTTATTTTCGTTTTCTATTTCATATAAGAAAAATGAAATCACTAGTCAACAGGAACGAAAAAACGAACCAAAAACAACCGTTTATTCATATTCGTGCACCGGAAGCTGGCATTTACAACCGAGTGAACTTAGTTCTGGATATTTGACAGGCATTCCTGTGACAATTCTCTCCAGGGGAAGTTGTTCTGTACCACCCCGTCCCACTCGAGCCAGCCACTCTAGGCTACTATTCCCCCCCCCTGTGTTTTCTGCGGTGCATTCACACTATACGCGAGGCATGTATTTTACTCGTATTTACTGACATTACGCCCCCAGATGTAGCTACAGTTGTCATAGCAACAGTAAACACCAGGTCAAATCAGCAACGGGACTGTGGTCATTTGTTGTGGGGATAATGGGCTGACGTCAGTTCTAGAGCTTGTTAAAAGATAGAAAAATGTTCTTTACACAGGCTGCTGCATGTTAGCATCTCAATATCATGTGAAAGTTCACTCTTCTGATGGATTTGAACTACATTCATTTGCAGCTACAACAATGTCAAGACGGTCATTCATGATTTCCACTGCAGCCTCCATGTTTCTACCGGGAGAAGGGTCGTGAAAAGCACGGAAAAATAATAATTAAAAAAAAAAAAAAACTAGAATAGGCTACAATATGCCGACAGTCCATTATGCCGAAGGTCGTGCTATAATTGTTACAACGTTTGGGTAGGCTGTGACCTTCATCAGGTTAACTGTCAGACAGTTCATGTAGGTGGAAAAACACGTCACTCATTGTGTCATTCAATCTTCATTCATAAATTCTGGCTCAGGTCTGACACTGAGTGGCCTAAATAGTAAACGGTCACGCAGCGCGCATCAATTACCACTTGAAACAAGAAACACACACAGGAAAAATGCTGAGATAAATATCTATCCATACAAAATAAAGAACAACAGCAACAACAATAATAATACATCTATTAGACCAAAAGGTAAAATAAAATTAACTTACGGTAGGCTTTTTTACCCACAAAATGACAAGATAGTGATAAAATGAAAATAATAAACTCTATTGTCATAGAACTTTTCTAAGTTTGCAAGGCACTTCAAAAACAGATTTAAAAAAAAGCACAGATAAAAACAACACAGACAACGAAATATACAGGCCCTAATAGCTTATAAGATAATATAATAGGCTATATTAGGCTATGAATAATTTTATAAATGCACAACGACGTCTGAGTTAAGGAAGTCTGAGAGAGAGAGAGAGAGAGAGAGAGAGAGAGAGAGAGAGAGAGAGAGAGAGAGAGAGAGAGAGAGAGAGAGAGAGAGAGAGAGAGAGAGAGAGAGAGAGAGAGAGAGAGTGAGAGAGAGAGAGAGAGAGAGAGAGAGAGAGAGAGAGAGAGAGAGGAGAGAGAGAGGAGAGAGAGAGAGAGAGAGAGAGGGAGAGGGAGAGGGAGAGGGAGAGGGAGAGAGAGAGAGAGAGAGAGAATTAGCACAGACGTTTAAAAGTCCAAACAAAAGTATTTACTCACAAGAAGTGATTGTAATCAATTACATAATTTAAAGTAGATTTTTACTAAATATGATAATACATCTAGGCCTATGCGTGGTCTAATGATCAGCTCTCAACGTAAGACTATATTAAATTCTCTGTGGATTCATGCTCCACCTGCATCAATTGGATCCTCGTCAAAAGGACATGTCATGTTCGTAGCCTAATAGTAGTGAAAAGAAAAGTTGTAACACTGATTTTTTTTTCTAATCAATGAAAGACGGCATAACTGCCTCAACTGCACACTGACAGAAAAGAGGAGGGAAGGAAAAACTCAGGTGTAATCCACAATTAGTGCACTGAAATGTCAGGAGACATACGCATCTGGATTAGCCTGTGTCATACAAATATGTGATTAGAATGCAGACAAAAGATCAAAACAAATATGAAACAGAAAAATAATGCAGTTTAATTAATCAAATAAAACATCAAAATTATTGTCCTCCATCTGTAACTTCCGGTGCACGAATATGAATAAACGGTTGTTTTTTGGTTCGTTTTTTCGTTCCTGTTGACTAGTGATTTCATTTTTCTTATATGAAATAGAAAACGAAAATAAAAGCATATTTTGAAACTTTGTTAAATCATATTAACACAAAAAAAGAAAAAATGCAGTGTAATTCAATATTTGTTTTTTGTTTTAAAAGGAAAATCAAATAAACCAATCGTTTTTTGTTTTTTGATTCCCACTCATGATGGAAAAATCCAATGACCAAAAGATACACGGTCCGTGTATCTTTTGGTCATTGGATTTTTCCGTCATGAGTGGGAATCAAAAAACAAAAAACGATTGGTTTATTTGATTTTCCTTTTAAAACAAAAAACAAATATTGAATACACTGCATTTTTTCTTTTTCTGTGTTAATATGATTTAACAAAGATTCAAAATACGCTTTTATTTTCGTTTTCTATTTCATATAAGAAAAATGAAATCCCTAGTCAACAGGGTCAGTGTATCTTTTGGTCATTGGATTTTTCCATCATGAGTGGGAATCAAAAAACAAAAAACGATTGGTTTATTTGATTTTCCTTTTAAAACAAAAAACAAATATTGAATTACACTGCATTTTTTCTTTTTTTGTGTTAATATGATTTAACAAAGATTCAAAATACGCTTTTATTTTCGTTTTCTATTTCATATAAGAAAAATGAAATCACTAGTCAACAGGAACGAAAAAAACGAACCAAAAACAACCGTTTATTCATATTCGTGCACCGGAAGCTGGCATTTACAACCGAGTGAACTTAGTTCTGGATATTTGACAGGCATTCCTGTGACAATTCTCTCCAGGGGAAGTTGTTCTGTACCACCCCGTCCCACTCCAGCCAGCCACTCTAGGCTTACTATTCCCCCCCCCCTGTGTTTTCTGCGGTGCATTCACACCAGGTCAAAGCAGCAACAGGACTGTGGTCATTTGTTGTGGGGATAATGGGCTGACGTCAGTTCTAGAAACTCGCTTGCTCTTTCTGAAAACAGTATATTGGTCCATGTTCGAAGTCGTCCGCTCCTTGTCTCCCGCTTGTGTCTCTCGTGCGCTCTGAGCATGGTACGTCTGTGCGTCTGCAGTAGACCGTGCTGCAGATCGTCTTGTTTTTAACCACAGTGTACCCTACTGGCTGACTGTAAAACTGCAACTGAATACAGGGGACTTCTAGTACCCGGGGACTCGGGGCTCTGTACTACAGATGGAGGACAATAATTTTGATGTTTTATTTGATTAATTAAACTGCATTATTTTTCTGTTTCATATTTGTTTTGATCTTTTGTCTGCATTCTAATCACATATGTGTATGACACAGGCTAATCCAGATGCGTATGTCTCCTGACATTTCAGTGCACTAATTGTGGATTACACCTGCGTTTTTCCTTCCCTCCTCTTTTCTGTCAGTGTGCAGTTGAGGCAGTTATGCCGTCTTTCATTGATTAGAAAAAAAAAATCAGTGTTACAACTTTTCTTTTCACTACTATTCGGCTACGAACATGACATGTCCTTTTGACGAGGATCCAATTGATGCAGGTGGAGCATTAATCCACAGAGAATTTAATATAGTCTTACGTTGAGAGCTGATCATTAGACCACGCATAGGCCTAGATGTATTATCATATTTAGTAAAAATCTACTTTAAATTATGTAATTGATTACAATCACTTCTTGTGAGTAAATACTTTTGTCTGTACGTCTGTAGGCTCTGCTAACTCTCTCTCTCTCTCTCTCTCTCTCTCTCTCTCTCTCTCTCTCTCTCTCTCTCTCTCTCTCTCTCTCTCTCTCTCTCTCTCTCTCTCTCTCTCTCTCAGACTTCCTTAACTCAGACGTTGTTGTGCATTTATAAAATTATTCATAGCCTAATATAGCCTATTATATTATCTTATAAGCTATTAGGGCCTGTATATTTCGTTGTCTGTGTTGTTTTTATCTGTGCTTTTTTTTAAATCTGTTTTTGAAGTGCCTTGCAAACTTAGAAAAGTTCTATGACAATAGAGTTTATTATTTTCATTTTATCACCATCTTGTCATTTTGTGGGTAAAAAAGCCTAAGTTAATTTTATTTTACCTTTTGGTCTAATAGATGTATTATTATTGTTGTTGCTGTTGTTCTTTATTTTGTATGGATAGATATTTATCTCTGCGTTTTTCCTGTGTGTGTTTCTTGTTTCAAGTGGTAATTGATGCGCGCTGCGTGACCGTTTACTATTGAGGCCACTCAGTGTCAGACCTGAGCCAGAATTTATGAATGAAGATTGAATGACACAATGAGTGACGTGTTTTTCCACCTACATGAACTGTCTGACAGTTAACCTGATGAAGGTCACAGCCTACCCAAACGTTGTAACAATTATAGCACGACCTTCGGCATAATGGACTGTCGGCATATTGTAGCCTATTCTAGTTTGTTTTTTTATTATTATTTGTCCGTGCTTTTCACGACCCTTCTCACCGGTAGAAACATGGAGGCTGCAGTGGAAATCATGAATGACCGTCTTGACATTGTTGTAGCTGCAAATGCATGTAGTTCAAATCCATCAGAAGAGTGAACTTTCACATGATATTGAGATGCTAACATGCAGCAGCCTGTGTAAAGAACATTTTTCTATCTTTTAACAAGCTCTAGAACTGACGTCAGCCCATTATCCCCACAACAAATGACCACAGTCCCGTTGCTGCTTTGACCTGGTGTTTACTGTTGCTATGACAACTGTAGCTACATCTGGGGGCGTAATGTCAGTAAATACGAGTAAAATACATGCCTCGCGTATAGTGTGAATGCACCGCAGAAAACACAGGGGGGGGGGGAATAGTAGCCTAGAGTGGCTGGCTGGAGTGGGACGGGGTGGTACAGAACAACTTCCCCTGGAGAGAATTGTCACAGGAATGCCTGTCAAATATCCAGAACTAAGTTCACTCGGTTGTAAATGCCAGCTTCCGGTGCACGAATATGAATAAACGGTTGTTTTTGGTTCGATTTTTCGTTCCTGTTGACTAGTGATTTCATTTTTCTTATATGAAATAGAAAACGAAAATAAAAGCGTATTTTGAATCTTTGTTAAATCATATTAACACAAAAAAAGAAAAAATGCAGTGTAATTCAATATTTGTTTTTTGTTTTAAAAGGAAAATCAAATAAACCAATCGTTTTTTGTTTTTTGATTCCCACTCATGATGGAAAAATCCAATACCAAAAGATACACTGACCCAACAGGAAGGAAAAAACGAACCAAAAACAACCGTTTATTCATATTCGTGCACCGGAAGCTGGCATTTACAACCGAGTGAACTTAGTTCTGGATATTTAACAGGCATTCCTGTGACAATTCTCTCCAGGGGAAGTTTGATTTTAATATTTGATTGGTCGGGTTTACGTAAAATGGCTCTGTATGCTGCAGTTCGGGTAACCATGGCAACCATAGCGGCGCTGAAACAACAGATTAAGGATTATTTTTTAAAGATTGATTAAGGACTTGTTCCACAGCGGTTTGACGCACAATGACATTTCCTGCACGTTGCAGCAGATGTGTCTCCTGCAATGCTCAGAAATGAGCGTCAGAAGATTCTGTGCTCGGCATCATCTGAGGAGAAAAAGTCTACGCAGAGCTGGAGAGCGCTTTGATTCAATCTATTTATGAGGTTTTTATTCAGATGTCCACAGTATATTGCAAATATACACACTGCATGCGCCGCGAGCGAGAGTCAGCGTCAAAAACAGTTCCATTGCTTTATTTTTTATTGCCACTGTCTATACTGGTTGCGAGCGACGCGGCGTCGTTTTGAGCTGGACTTTTGTCACAACGCCCTGGTTCTATTTTCTTCCCGTCGCTCGCGTTGAAAGCCGGTTGAAAGTTGAAAAAAAAGTGTAAAGCGCTGTAGGAAACAGTCATTTCAATACAAGAACTTCAATAAAGTGTCAGCTGCTGGAGGGGAGATCGCCAGGCTGGAAGGTTCTGATAAGATAATAATATATAATAAGAATCTTATCTTAATCTTATTAGGGCTTAATTTGTCCCGGATCCTGCCGGATTGATCGTGTCCTCTGCTTTTTCCCCACATCCCAGTAATGATCTGACATGCTGACATGTTTGCACCGCACGCCGGTCACTCCAGCTGTTCGCTGTTTGATTGCGTAATCACACGCCGTTATTAATTGTTTTTTCCCCACTTATTCCACCGAATAATAAACTTGTTTTCTGTTTAGAAAGTACACACGTAGGGAGATTACAAGTAATCACCCATCTTTTACTTGTCCCTTTACTCTTTTAGGAGTCGGCTAATGTTAGGAGTTTCTTTCAGGAGCGCACGGGCGGGTGAATAAAGGCTGATTTATGGTTCCGCGTAAAATCGACGGCGTAGCCTACAGCGACGCGCACCGTTCGGTGACCGCCCCGCGTACCCTACGCTGTAAGGTCTGCGTTGGTGTAACGCGGAACCATAAATCAGCCTTCTAAAAGGCGAGTCTCAGCTGTCAATCACAAGAACGTGGTAGAACGTGGGGCCGATAACGCGTTCAGAGCGGGTCCGATGCCACGCATTGCGGCGCGACAGTCGGACGCTCGCATGCAGTTAGGACAGGCTGTTAGGGAGCCGTAGCCTAATTTTTGTTGACAGCTTTATACTGAACACTGATCACCCCGATCACGTTTGCAGTGTACACGTTTAAAACCCATAAGCATGTCGGAAGGCCGTTGTGGCTGAGTTTTGTCATTAAACGCCATAAAACTTCTGTCGGACTCAGCGTAGCCTACTTCTCTGTCAGCAGCGCGTCATGCAAATATACAGGACCTAACAATAAACTCTCAAGCGGCTCTTAAAAGTACAGGAAAGCCGCAATACCGGCTATCTGTCTTCACTGGGGGTGCTTGCTGGAGAAGGTCGGGTTGGAAGAACCTGAGAGAGCTCCATCAGCCATACCATGAATTCCGGCGTCAGGTAAAGTTTGTGCTGCAGTGCAATTTATACATATAATGATAATCACGTGGATACCTCACGCGTGGGACTAAATTAATTCTTCCAACCCGACCTTCTCCAGCATGCACCCCCAGTGAAGACAGATCATGATGAATCAAAGCGCTCTCCAGCTCTGCGTCTTTTTCTCCTCAGATGATGCCGAGCACAGAATCTTCTGACGCTCATTTCTGAGCATTGCAGGAGACACATCTGCTGCAACGTGCAGGAAATGTGTTTGTGCGTCAAACCGCTGTGGAACAAGTCCTTAATCAATCTTTAAAAAATAATCCTTAATCTGTTGTTTCAGCGCCGCTATGGTTGCCATGGTTACCCGAACTGCAGCATACAGAGCCATTTCCGAGTCACGTAAACCCGACCAATAAAATATTAAAATCAAACTTCCCCTGGAGAGAATTGTCACAGGAATGCCTGTTAAATATCCAGAACTAAGTTCACTCGGTTGTAAATGCCAGCTTCCGGTGCACGAATATGAATAAACGGTTGTTTTTGGTTCGTTTTTTCCTTCCTGTTGACTAGGGATTTCATTTTTCTTATATGAAATAGAAAACGAAAATAAAAGCGTATTTTGAATCTTTGTTAAATCATATTAACACAGAAAAAGAAAAAATGCAGTGTAATTCAATATTTGTTTTTTGTTTTAAAAGGAAAATCAAATAAACCAATCGTTTTTTGTTTTTTGATTCCCACTCATGACGGAAAAATCCAATGACCAAAAGATACACGGACCATACACTGACCCGGTTTTAATTCCCAATTTCGATTTTCAAACACATCAATGAAATCGGATAACGGATAATGGATAACGATCCGTTTTCCGTTTTTTATTATCAAAACAAAAGATGGGTTACGGATTATTTTGGTTTATTTCTCTATTTTTATTTTGTAATTTCAAAACAAAAAACGGATGGCTGCGAAGGTCCATGTATCTTTTGGTCATTGGATTTTTCCATCATGAGTGGAATCAAAAAACAAAAAACGATTGGTTTATTTGGCTTTCCTTTTAAAACAAAAAAACAAATATTGAATTACACTGCATTTTTTCTTTTTCTGTGTTAATATAATTTAACAAAGATTCAAAATACGCTTTTATTTTCGTTTTCTATTTCATATAAGAAAAATGAAATTACTAGTCAACAGGAACGAAAAAAACGAACCAAAAACAACCGTTTATTCATATTCGTGCACCGGAAGCTGGCATTTACAACCGAGTGAACTTAGTTCTGGATATTTGACAGGCATTCCTGTGACAATTCTCTCCAGGGGAAGTTTGATTTTAATATTTTATTGGTCGGGTTTACGTGACTCGGAAATGGCTCTGTATGCGGCAGTTCGGGTAACCATGGTTACCATGGCGGCGCTGGAACAACAGATCGAGGATTATTTTTTAAAGATTGATTAAGGACTTGTTCCACAGCGGTTTGACGCACAATGACATTTCCTGCACGTTGCAGCAGATGTGTCTCCTGCAATGCTCAGAAATGAGCGTCAGAAGATTCTGTGCTCGGCATGATCTGAGGAGAAAAAGACGCAGAGCTGGAGAGCGCTTTGATTCAATCTATTTATGAGGTTTTTATTCAGATGTCCACAGTATATTGCAAATATACACACTGCATGCGACGCGAGCGAGAGTCAGCGTCAAAAACAGTTCCATTGCTTTATTTTTTATTGCACTGTCTACACTGGTTGCGAGCGACGCAGCGTCGTTTTGAGCTGGACTTTTGTCGCACGCCCTGCTTCTATTTTCTTCCCGTCGGTCGCGTTGAAAGCCGGTTGAAAGTTGAAAAAAAAGTTGAAAACGCTGTAGGAAACAGTCATTTCAATACAAGAACCTCAATAAAGTGGCAGCTGCTGGAGATCGCCAGGCTGGAAGATTCTGATAAAATAATAAGATATAATAAGAATCTTATCTTAATCTTATTAGGGCTTAATTTGTCCCGGATCCTGCCGGATTTCTCATGTCCTCTGCTTTTCCCCCACATCCCAGTAATGATCTGACATGCTGACATGTTTTTGCTGCATTTAACACCACGAACACGCTGGTCACTCCAGCTGTTCGCTGTTTGATTGCGTCACCACACGCCGTTATTAATTGTTCGATTTTTTCCCCACTTATTCCACCGAATAATAAGCTTGTTTTCTGTTTAGAAAGTACAAACGTAGGGAGATTACAAGTAATCACCCATCTTTTACTTGTCCCTTTACTCTTTTAGGAGTTATTTTAGGAGTTTCTTTCAGGAGCGCACGGGCGGGTGAATAAAAGGCGAGTCTCCGCTGTCAATCAAAAGAACGCGGTAGAACGTGGGGCCGATAGCGGGTCCGATGCCACGCAGTGCGGCGCGACAGTCGGACGCTCGCGTGCAGTTAGGACAGGCTGTTAGGGAGCCGTAGCCTAATTTTTGTTGACCGCTTTGTACTGATCACTGATCACCCCGATCACGTTTGCAGTGTACACGTTTAAAACCCATTAAGCATGTCGGAAGGCCGTTGTGGCTGAGTTTTGTCATTAAACGCCATAAAACTTCTGTCGGACTCAGCGTGCTTCTCTGTCAGCAGCGCGTCATGCAAATATACAGGACCTAACAATAAACTCTCAAGCGGCTCTAAAAGTACAGGAAAGCCGCAATACCGGCTATCTGTGTTCACTGGGGGTGCATGCTGGAGAAGGTCGGGTTGGAAGAACCCTGAGAGAGCTCCATCAGCCATATAAATTCCGGCGTCAGGTAAAGTTTGTGCTGCAGTGCAATTTATACATATAATGGTAATCACGTGGATACCTCACGCGTGGGACTAAATTAATTCTTCCAACCCGACCTTCTCCAGCATGCACCCCCAGTGAAGCCAGATAGCGGTCATTCGGCCATGATGAATCAAAGCGCTCTCCAGCTCTGCATCTTTTTCTCCTCAGATCATGCCGAGCACAGAATCTTCTGACGATCATTTCTGAGCATTGCAGGAGACACATCTGCTGCAACGTGCAGGAAATGTGTTTGTGCGTCAAACCGCTGTGGAACAAGTCCTTAATCAATCTTTAAAAAATAATCCTCGATCTGTTGTTCCAGCGCCGCCATGGTAACCATGGTTACCCGAACTGCCGCATACAGAGCCATTTCCGAGTCACGTAAACCCGACCAATAAAATATTAAAATCAAACTTCCCCTGGAGAGAATTGTCACAGGAATGCCTGTCAAATATCCAGAACTAAGTTCACTCGGTTGTAAATGCCAGCCGGTGCACGAATATGAATAAACGGTTGTTTTTGGTTCGTTTTTTCGTTCCTGTTGACTTCATTTTTCTTATATGAAATAGAAAACGAAAATAAAAGCGTAGGCCTATTTTGAATCTTTGTTAAATTATATTAACACAGAAAAAGAAAAAATGCAGTGTAATTCAATATTTGTTTTTTGTTTTAAAAGGAAAATCAAATAAACCAATCGTTTTTTGTTTTTTGATTCCCACTCATGATGGAAAAATCCAATGACCAAAAGATACACGGACCCTGCGAAATACACGTTGCAATTTTCACCAAGCACGACTTGCACAACACCTCGCTCTGGTCGACATCATCCTTTCTAAATCCAAAATACCTCCAAATAATGGAGGATGATTTATGTTTTTGCACAAAATTAGATTCTGCACTGCCACCGGCCGCATTATCCTCCGCACTCATGTCTCTTTTCTTCCGTTTCGATTTCTCCGCTCTTCTCCGCTCTCCTGTGTGTGGCTGTGTGTGTCTCAGTCAGCGTCTCCCTCCCACCCTCCTATGTTTGTCATTGGTTGGCTTCAGCTGTCGATCAACAGCAAGCATGAAATAAGCTTTGTGGTTGGCTGGCCGTAGTGGTGCGTTCAAGGGCAATCTTAAAAGTAATGTTTATGGAGACTGCTCGAGCTGTACAAGCAGGGCGAGCGGAAATATATCGTTTATATCGTTGCTTTTCCGTTATTAATGTCTTGAATATTCATATCTCGATATAGATACGATAACGGTATATCGTTCAGCCCTAGTTCATATAGGACTTCATATGCAGTAATTGTAGTAGTGGTACTACCACTGGTACTATAATGGCGCTTTTGCACTAGTACCTCCTCAGCTCGGCACGGCTCGTCGCGGCTCCACCCGTTTTGTCCCCGTTTGTTTTTCCACATCCAGGTGAGAAGTGGGGGGGTTGGGGTGAAGCTGCTGTGACGTACTCAATTGCGCAATGAAAAATCAGCTGGAGCCGCGAGCGGCTGAGAAGAAAACAGCCCGTCTACATCCCTTTTTTAATTCTCTCGTCAGCCCCCAGGTTTATGAACATCTGCACCTCAGAGTTGGATCACCAAACAGATGTTTGTGCTGTATAATAAAATCGCTGCGAGCCACGAGTCGCCTCGCGCTGACTCCCGCTTCCTGATTCAAACATCTGACGGCCCCGCCCCCGACCAATCAGCTGCCTGTAATGTGATGACGTCGGAAATAGTCCCGGCTCAGCCCGGTTAGAACCTGGCCAGAATGGTTACAGAAATAGTATCTGCTTGGCACTACTCAACCCGCCTCAGCCCGTAGTGGAAAAGCGCAAGACGGGGCCGTGGCGGGTAGAAGCGAGCTGAGTAGATACTAGTGCAAAAGGACCATAATAGTACTACAAATGGTACTACTGGAACTATAATGGCGCTTTTGCACTAGGACTTACTGAGCCCGACTCGGCTCGTCACGGCTCTACCCGCCTCTACTCGTTTGTTTTTCGACTGCGAGGGGAGAAGTGTGCAGGTTGGGGTGAAGCTGCTGTGACGTACTCGATTGCGCAACCGCTTTGTTCATGTCGGCGCTGATCAGAAATCAGCTGGAGCCGCGAGCGGCTGAGAGTAAAACAGCCCGTCTACATCCCTTTTTTAATTCTCTCGTCAGTCACCAGGTTTATGAACATCTGCACCTCAGAGTGGATCACCAAACAGGCGTTTTGCGCTTTATAATAAAATCACCGCGAGCCGCGGGTCGCTCTCACACTGACTCCCGCTTCCTGATTCAAATGTTTGACGGCCCCGCCCCCCGACCAATCAGTGGCGAGGAGGGTGGTGACGGCCCCGCCCCCGACCAATCGGTGGCGAGGAGGGTGGTGGCCTCAGAAATAGTCCCGGCTCAGCCCGCTCAGAACCTCGTTCGAATGGTTACAGAAAAAAGTATCGACTTGGAGCGGCTCTACCCGTCTCAGCCCTAATGCAAAAGCGCAAAACGGGTAGAACCGAGCTAAGGTGATACTAGTGCAAAAGGGCTATAAGTGATACTACAGGTACTATAACTGGTACTACAACTGGTACTATAATAGTACTACAACTGGTACTACTTGTGCTACAGCTGGTATTACAACTGGAACTATAACTGGTACAACAACTGGTACTTAGACTGGTACTATGACTAGTACTGTAACTGGTACGATAACTGGTACTTCAACTGGTACTACTAGTACTATAACTGGTACTAAAATTGGTACTATAACTGGTACTACTGGTACTACAACTGGTACTTTTATCTTTTATGTTGTGATCTGCTGGAGCAGCAGCATCACAGCAGTAGAAAGGAACAGACTGGAAAAGGTGAGGAAAGCGGGCTCTGTCCTGTACTGTAGTAGTACTAGTAGTCATCCATCAGGACCATGGACAGCTCCATCAGTGACCAGCTTCGTCATCTGCCATGCATTACTGAGAGGCATCATCATTATCATCGTCATCGTCACCATCATCATCGTCATCGTCATCAGCTGCAACCACAATGCATCAGAATTCTCCCACACAGGGCCCTTTCCAAGTTGTCCCTGGCTAGTGAATAGTAGGGGGCCCGACAGACGGCTGATGTGCATTGTTCTTTAAGACCTCAAACTCCATGTCATACTTTTTATCTTTGTACTAACATGTCAACATGACATTACCTTAAGCTGGAATGTGGTGTCCTGCATAAGCAACAAGCTTGGAGTGAGAATTGCTCACCTTTTTATCCAGTCTCAACTTTCTGAGGTCTTTCATAGAAATTACGTTGCAATCATTCCCAGTGTCCAGCCTGACTTTCAAAACTTTCTTGTTGACAATCAGATCTTCACGCCACTTTTCTTTCTTTGCATCCACTGCATCGATTTGTGAGACTTGTTTTTCTGCTTGGATTGTGCCAACAAAGAAGTCCTGATCATCTGCCTCGGCCTTGTTTATATGTTGCACTTTATGATTATTTGTGTGCTTGCGTGAGTTGCACATTTTGGCATAGTGATTTTCCCCATGGCAGGCTTTGCACACTTGTCTGTAGGCAGGGCACTTCCTTGGCTCATGCCTGTAGCTGCATCATGTGCAGTTTCCTTGAGTTCTCATCTTTACATTCTGTGCTGTGGCACCACTGTCTTTCTGTTTGTCACGTTGTTTTATCTTAGTGACTTTATTGACAGGAATTTAAACTTCTTCATGTAGACTTTTTAGCTGACTCCGACTCAACTCACTGGCTCTGCAAATGTCTATTGCTTTGTTTAGCGTGAGGTCTGGGTCTCTCAGTAGTAGTCCTCTCACTTGGTCATCTGTGATTCCACACACGATTCTATCTCGTGTCAGTGAGTCGGTGAGGTGTTCAAACTTGCAGTGTTTCACTTTCTTTTTTAAATCAGTCACATAGGCATCAACAGTCTCTGATTATCCTTGTACTCGAATAAAGAACAGGTGCCTCAAATGTGTCACATTTTTCCTTGGCTCACAATGTTGGCGGAAAAGATCTTTCAGTGTATCATAGTCATCTACGTCTTCATTGAAGTCAAAAGTGTTATATACCTTTTAATTGCTTCGTCCCCAGCCACATGTAGGAACGTGGCTCTTTTCACTGAATCAGACTTTTCGTCGATTCCGCTGGCGACAAAAAATGGTTTGAATCTCTCGATCCAAACTCTCCAATTTTCTGCTAGATTTCCTTCTAGGCTTAATGAGGTTGGAGGTTTCATCTGCTCCATTTTGTCTTTGTATCTTTGTTTTACTTCAAGTTTTCACTCTGACACCATGTTATATATGATGCGGAAGAAACCATTTCTAGAACAAAAACTTTATTCTTCAACTGTCTCGATACCAACGCAGTAACACAAGAGTACAGTCACAGTGCCGCCTAATGGTCACACAGAGTAATGCACTTGTTTTCAAATATACTACATAGATGAGGGGAAGACCAAAGGTTCAGGACAAACTTTAAACCTCACAAATACAACCAAACAATCAACACTGGGAAGCACTTTTGACTTATTAAAATCCTATATTTTTGTAATTCCAGAACTCCCACAAGAAAATGTTTGTAAGGTGGAGGAGGACGGGGTTTTCAGTAACCAGCACCTGGATAACCTGGAGAGGAGCTGCAGCCCGGACCAGGAGGAACCAGGGCATCCACAGACTACAGAACTGGAGGAAGACTCCAGCGGTCAGGAGATGAAACACGAGGACCTAGAGGTGGATGTCTCATTGGTCAATGTCGCTGATGTGAAAGTTGAAAATGATGAACCAGGACCAAACTGTGTCCAGCTGCTGTTGCACACTTCTCCCGAAGCTCAAAACAAAGATGAGGAAGGGACTGAAAGTTTACGCTCAGACTCCAGTAAAACTGCAGATCCAGAGCCAATGAGACGACACGGTGACCGCGAAGATGCTGCTGTCCCGTCAGACAGCAACTGTAAATCAAAGCTGACCAGGACCCACACGGGGAAGAAGGCATTTTCTTGCAGCACTTGCAGGAAAGAGTTCAGTAAAAGTAGTATTTTAATGGATCACATGAAGATCCACACTGGCGAAAGGCCGTACCTGTGCAACACCTGCGGAAAAACCTTTACTAAATCATCAAATCTTAAACGCCACATAACCACGCACACGGACGAGAAGCCCTACATCTGCAAAACATGTGGGAAAAGTTACAGGCTACGTTCCCACCTGGTGGTTCACTGGAGGATCCACACCGGCGAAAGGCCGTACCTGTGCAAGACCTGCGGAAAAACCTTTACTGAATCATCAACTCTTAAACGGCACCTAACCAGGCACACGGGCGAGAAGCCCTACATCTGCAAAACATGTGGAAAAAGTTACGGAGAACGTTCTACCCTGGTGGTTCACTCAAGGATCCACACCGGTGAAAGGCCGTACCTGTGCAATACCTGCAGCAAAACCTTTACTAAATCATCACATCTTAAGCGCCACATAACCACACACGGACGAGAAGTGATATTAGTGCAAATGTGCAACAAAGGTTTTAGCCGCAGAATTGATTTGCTGAGTCACATGAAAAATCACCCGGAGGAGAAGTCTGGTGACTCGTGACAAATGAAGCTCATGTTGTCATCCTCCGGGGGCAGCTGTTCACTCCTGTCTGGCCCACAGAAGAAGAACCCGCAGAAGTCCAACCACCACCTCCTGTGGCTGATGAGCCTAATCCCCTCTCCACAAGGGTTGCAGGTTCAACCCGGATTTATGCTTCTCCGTCAACTTGACACAGAGGGAACGATGTGGTTGTGTACTTTTTTTTAAAAGTTCTGCATTGAGTTTGTTTGAATCCCTGTTCCTTCTTAAAATCGTTAGTATTTGTTGCTATTGGTAACTTGCCATCTCCACGGTGCAAATAAAGAGCTGTTAGTATGTGCTGAAGTTTCTTTAAACGTGACAGTTTATTTAGTTCATCTACAAAGCCTCTCTCACACGCCCTTTTTCCCGTCTGTTTCTTCTTCACTCACATTCTCTTTGTAAAGTTAATCTGCAGCTCCATGTTGTTAAACTCTCTCCATCTGCTCCGTTCAGAGGTTAGTCCAAGTTTGATATATTTACGTGTTCAGTTTTTACAACATTCCTCTGAAAAACATGAAGAAAATTCAGAGAAACAAGGACAAAAGAAGAAACGCAACCATCAACACGTCAGAAACAGAACAGCCAACCATCTGTCACCATTTTATAAACTTTGATGTCTGCAGCATTAAACAAAAAACCTTGAAGATTTCAGAAGTCAGTGCAGTCAGATAAGATTTACTTTTATTTCCCCTTTAAAATGTTTTTATTGATTTAGAAAACAAGAACATTTGGTTTAAAGATGAATGAGGAAATGAGTGTGATGTGGGATACACATCACGATACTTGAGTCACGATACAATACGATATTGCGGTATCCAAATTTTGCGGTATATTGCGATGTTATACATAGTTCGCTGAAAACTGTAAAAGGCTTTATGCGTTTTAAAATCTGAGCTACACGTACATCAGATTATCGTGTTAATTCATGGGACAAACTAAGTAAAACAATACAATTCAAATTATCCATGCCGTGTTATTGTAACTAAATAAGCTAAAGTTACAACATGTGTGTATGTTTTTCATATTATTTACATAATGAGAAATAATTAATAGAAGGAAATACAGCAATAGAGAGAAATAATCATGAAAAAGTAATTACATTTTCATTTTAGATGGATGAATTATTTTATTGTTAATTCTGGAATATTACACTCTCCATATGTAGAAAGAGCAGCAGTGCCCCCTGGTGGTGAGTTATAAAAGCTCAACAGAATCAGAATCAGAAAAAGGTTTATTGCCAGGTTTGTTAAACACACAAAGAATGTGTTGTGGTGATTGGTGCAATACAATACAAATATAAAAGCAAATATATAAGGGAAAATGTATAAACAAAAATGTACAATATGAGGTTTTCAAAGTGCCGATGAGTCTGTGCAAAAGTGATTTAGGATGTGTGTCAATGTAACGCATAGGTCAGGATTGGAATCTTTACGTTAATGTAACGTAGAGTGGGAAGGGGGGACAGTCCGTGGTTGACGGGGGGAGGGGGGACCGGGCCTTGTTGATGAGGACAGCTGCAGTCGGGAAAAAACTGTTCTTGTGGCGTGAGGTTTTGGTCCTGATGGACCGCAGCCTCCTGCCAGAGGGAAGAGTCTGGAACAGTTTGTGTTGGGGGTGGGAGGGTCTGCTGCAATCTTTCCAGCACGCTTCAGGGTCCTGGAGGCTGCAGGTCCTGGAGAGATGGAAGATTGCAGCCAATCACCTTCTCTGCAGAGCGGATGATACGCTGCAGCTGCTCCTGTCCTTCACAAGGCAGCAGCGTACCAGACGGCAGAGCCGCCTGGGAGACTTGCGAGGCCCTGTGCGAAATGGCTGGGGGGGCGAAATTTTTGGGTTTTTCGGGTCGGATCGGGTGTCTATATGCGCAATTTTAACTCTCCAATGATCAAAATACTGGATACCTTCCCCTGCCTCATCGTCATCTGGGCTTGCCTCGACGTGAGGCCCCACGGCTGCTGGAGACCCGGTCGGATCGGTGATTTTTGTAACAAATTTATCAAACGAGCCTTTCAGAGAGGCATTAAACTCTTCCATTTTCTTTAGTTAATTTTCTTTTTTCATCCCCTTGTGTCTGCGCTTGGTCTGATCAGTTGTATTGAACAACAGACATGCGCATCATTGCACATATATTTATTGATATGCACAGACTAGTACACATTTAGGTCTGTAATGGAACGTGACTGTTGATATTTATAAGGGAAAAAACGAAAAAAAAATTTCTTTGAAAAAAAAAAAAAAAAAAACGGCCCATAGCGCGAGGCCCCCTGGGGCGCGAGGCCCCGTGCGGTCGCACGGTTCGCACACCCCTTGCGGGGGCCCTGCCAGACGGTGATGGAGGAGGTGAGGATGGACTCAATGATGGCCGTGTAAAACTGCACCATCATTGTCTTTGGCAGGTTGAACTTCTTCAGCTGCTGCAGGAACTACATCCTCTGCTGTGCTTTTTTGGTGAGGGAGGTGATGTTCAGCTCCCACTTGAGGTCCTGGGATATGATGGTCCCCAGGAAGCGGTAAGACTCCACCGTGTCTGCTGGGGAGTCACACAGGGTGAGGGGGGCAGGTGGGGCTGCGTTCCTCCTGTAGTCCACTATCATCTCCACTGTCTTTAGAGCGTTGAGCTCTAGGTTGTTCCGACAGCACCAGGGGCCTCATGTACTAAGAGTGCGTGGATTTCGACGTGAAACCATGCGTGAAATTTACACGAACGAAAAAATTCTGATGTACAAAACTGCGTACGCCCAAATCCACACAGGTTGCTCTGTACAAACCAATCAGCGTGGATTTGAGCGCACATGCGGGAGCACAACACACAACAAATTAAAAAAAACATTGGCTCTGAGCTGGAATAAATAATTTATTTGGGGGCATTTCTTCCGATTTCAGCTGCATTGCATTATGGATAATGCTGTTCTTTGCTTTGTGTTGCGTTCCGTGAAGAGTTTTGGTTTTATTATGATCGTACGGGTTTGTGAATGTTTATGAGCAGTGTTAGTGCATCTTTACACTCTGCTTTTCTTGTTTGTATTTTAAGAACCGACACCAGAACTTAAGTTGGTGGAGGAAAAACGGCTCCTCGTTCAGCTTTACTGTCACACGTATTATACTGACAGAATAAGACCAATGTACACGTTTATTGAGTCCTACACATTGTGGATGTCCGCGATCACCTCTCTCATAAGTATAACAATGTGAACAATATACGGATAGATAGATAGATAGAGCTTTATTCATCCTCGAAGGGAAATTCAACTGTCCAGCAGCTCATCAAAACATAAAAATCAACCACACTTCCATTCAGACAATAAAAGCACATTCATAAAAAATAAACATCAAATATAAGGTTTCAAAAATATCATGTAAAGTGCAAACTAAAATATAGTCCAGTTGTGGCAGAGGTGAGTGTGTGAGTGTGTGTGAGTGTGTGTGTGTGAGTTCAGGAGGAGTTAAACAGTCTTATTGCTGTGGGGATGAAGGATCTCCTGAATCTCTCCGTTCTGCAGCGCAGTGAGAGGAGCCGACCGCTGCAGCTGCTCCTGCTCCTGCTCCTCTGTTGCGCCAGGAGGCTGTGGAGACGCTGTCTGCTATTGTCCATTATAGCACTCAATTTGTTCAGTGTTCCCTCTCCACCACAGATCTTAGCGGGTCCAGACTCCTGCCCAACACTGAGCCCGCTTTTTTCACCAGTTTTTCCAGTCGCTTGGTATTTTTGATTGCAAGGCTGCCTCCCCAACACACAGCAACAAAAAAGAGTGCACTGGCCACCAGCGTGTGGTAGAACATGGCCATCATCTCCACACACACGTCAAAAGACCTCAGTGTCCGCAGGAAGTACAGGCGGCTCTGCCCCTTCCTGTAGAGGGCGTCGGTGTTAGGGAACCAGTCAAGCTTGTCGTCCAAGAGGACCCCGAGGTATTTGTATGTACATTCATATTTAAAACATGAAGCATCACGATCTGATTCCTCTGCTGCAGAAATAAAGACAACTTGTGCCGAAGAGATTATCGAGGTGCAAACGTGAGAAATAAAGAGCAAAGTTGCTGTAACTCGGAGTGTTGCATCTTCAGGAGGAGAGACCGGTCTAGATTCCGGTCCATCACCGGAGAAACACTTTCTGGATCCTGCAGCTCCTGCAGCCGACTCCAGACTCTGAAAGTTGCCTAAATATTCAATAAAAACTTTATTCATCATTTCTGAGTCACATCAGTTCGTACCAACCAACCTTTCCGTGACATCCTAGTTTTATTTTAAAAGACAACTTTACAGAACCGGTTTTTCGCTGCAAAATGTATTTTAATGTTTTTCTGTCCAGACACAGTTATGTGATGTTTTAGGAGCTGGCTTTAATCTCCAGTACTCGTCCCACACAGTCGTCATGGTGACAGAGATGTCCGACCTGTCAGCAGCTCCAGCTGAAAGATCATGTTGGTCTGAACCGGAGCAGCTGGTCCAGTTCAGGACAGAGATCCAGAAGATCCTCTTGGTACCTGAACCAGCTGATGGTCCAGTCTTAGTCCTGGACCAGCAGATCCAGACTAAACCAGCTGATGGTCCAGTCTTAGTCCTGGACCAGCAGATCCAGACTAAACCAGCTGATGGTCCAGTCTTAGTCCTGGACCAGCAGGTCCAGACTAAACCAGCTGATGGTCCAGTCTTAGTCCTGGACCAGCAGGTCGGTGTGATCTGATCATCAGCAGGTTCCTCTAACAGAACCAAAGCTCCATCAGGATTCGCAGGTTCCATCGTTGAGCTCCTGCCTTTAGTTGTTTGTTCAGATCATGTGGTTGATTGTGAGATTGTTGCAGCTCCACTCGTGTGTAACTTATCTGGTGATGTGGGGACTGTCGTTTCCTTCACGTGGTCGTGAACTTATTGCTGACGTTACGTTTCCTCATGTTCTGCACTTCACTGCATCACCAGTGAGAGTCACCAACAGACAAAACCTCAGAAAAGTGCGTACGCCAGCCTTGGTGTGTGCGTGAAAGACCGCAACTTTCTACGTTCAAATCAATTTTTATATATCCGACCGTGAGCATAGAAAGTGCCGTACGCACGTTTTTTGTGCGCTTCACGTTTTGTACATGAGGCCCCTGGCCCTCACACAGGCTCAGAGGCCTGGGTGGAGAGTACTGTATAAACCTCCATTAACCAGGAGGGTTGGGGATTTACAGTGGAGGCTCCTGCACGGGGTGCTCGCTGTGAATGCCTTTGTTTCTGTTATTAATCCAAATGTTCAGCCTGTCTGTCCCTTCTGTGCACAGAGAGAGACAGTTTTTCATTGTTTCTTAGAGTGTGCTCGTCTTTCTGCTCTGTTTCACCTGCTGAGTCGAATGTTCTCGATGTTTGGTGAGACTTTTTCACACCAGGTGTTCATTTTATGTGTCAGGCGCAGTAAACCGAAAAAATCTAAATGTCAATTGTTCAATTTTGTCATTGGTCAAGCCAAATTGGTGATTTATGTCAGCAGGAGAATCAGACTGGAGGGTTCTGTGGATACTCATGTTGGATTAATTTTTTTGTCGGATGTTAAAAGTCAGACTCAGGACTGATTTTAATTTCTACTGTCTGACTAACAACATAAAGGAGTTTAATGACATGTGGTGTGTTGACAAGGTGCTGTGTTCAGTGGAAGGCAGCATGCTGCTCTGGAAATATTCTGAGTTGAAATGTATTGGTTTTGTATTGTTTTTGTTCGTACTGAAAGTTTTTGTCTGTGTGTTTGGTTGGACATGTTTTTGAGTAAATAAAAGTGGTTTGAAAAACTCAAAAAAACTCTCTGTTTCACACACACACACACACACACACACACACACACACACACACACACACACACACACACACACACACACACACACACACACACACACACACACGGTCATTAATATTCATTCATTAAACCACAGTATCTTTTCTTCGTCTCATTAATGTAATGTACCATTGCTGTGGATCTTGTCTTTTATAATAATAATTATTAAAAAAGATATCATTTCAAACGTTTTAATGTATTATAATTGTTTTGGGGGTTTCTAGATAAAGAGCACACATATTTGGATATTATACAACTGATTCTGAGAAATCGTTTTTATATTGACATTGATGAACATTTACAATGTGAACATAAGACCTTGGTACTAACTCCTGTCTAAACTTAATTGTGTTTTGCTGCGGGCGGTGCTCCCTTGCTGAAGGCGGCGGTGTGGCCTGCAAGGGTGGTGGTGACAGAGGCTGCCTTTACTGGTCTCCGGGCTGTGGATGACGTGTTCCCGGTGGTGAAGGGAGCATGGGAGGTTGGGATGGAGGGGCCTGGTGTCCTCTCCTCCAGTAGGAGTCGGCCTCTCATGTGGATGTTGCAGCAGTGGAGACTAAACTGGGAGGGGCTGCACCACTACTGTCCATCTGACGTCTCATGTCCATCACCATCAGCTGCAGCCTCCGGTTCTCTTGTATTTGCTGCAGCACATACATCATTGCAGGTGGGCCCTGATACGGCTGTGGCCTACCCACATACACAGGTGCTCCAATGTGACTGGGAGATGTCTCTACAACCTCAGGTGATTCTGACCTGGGCGCTGGGTGAGGGGTGTCATCTCTGCAAATCCCTCTCTATACCTCCATTCAGTCTCCTCTATCACAGCGGGGGTTCCTGCAGGGTAACTGACAGCCTGTGGGAGGGTGTACCCTTCATAATCTTCCATCAGTCTTGGTTGTTGCATTCGTCGGCGTGGACGTCCATCTTCACTTGGGGGAACATTAGCCATTATCACTTCGTAATGACCTTATCCGGCTCCAAAGACCATATGTTTTGGAGGCTTAATGATTAACAGTTGTACACTGGCTTTCTCTGTATTTTAATCATGAAGCGCATGTCAAGACTTAAATGAAGATGCAGGAAGCGGTCAATTTCCTTTACAGTGCTTTAATCCAGTCTAGAGAGAGCACTTACAGTTATGGTGTGTGTGTATGTGGTTCTGGAATAAACCATAGAATAATAGAAATCAATAAACAGCAACAAACATATGTTTAACCATAGCACACAATCCAAATAATAATTTTATAAGCATGAACATTATATACATGAGATAATATCACATTTAACTGGCAACAAAGAAACAATCAGTTACATTCAGATAACATAACTAATGACTTTTGAACAATTAGTGAAGTAAATAACACTGCTGGAAATACTCACCAGCAGAATTATAAAATATAACGCATATGGATGTTCTTAAATCAACCACTCTGTCAGGCAAACCTTCAGACCAGTGCTACATATTTGATTATTAGTACAAATGTGGGGATTTTGAATATCTGATTATATTTAAACCAGATATCTACAGATGTGGGACTTCATGATTTGCTAGAAGTATTATGCTGCTTAATTTCATATAAATGGGACTTGATTTGAAGATGTTCATGATTTGCTACTAAAATGTTACATAAGCAATCATTTGAAAATTGGAACAAACTAAATGAATTAAGAATGAAAAATGTTTTGTGTTGAAATATGTTTCCTAGCATGATAAATCAATTTGATAATTATTGTGAGGAAATGTTGAGGCAGCGCTTTTAATGAGTGAATATCAAATATTGTCATCAAAGGGGAACTTTATTCAAAAAGTAGCCCTTCTTAGTACAGTGTAAAATCAACAAGGCCGACCCCCGGGAACCTGAACATGAAGAAGCAGTTCTAGATGATGGATGGATCATCTTATTCATCTTGGTGAGAGCTCACACATAAACAAACCCTTCACCATGAAAGAAACCTGACAGTCCAGTAGTGATGTCATGGCTGGAACAGGAAGTGGGTGAGAATAAAGAGCAGGATGAACCCTGGCTGCACAGCAACCTTGTGCTCAGATCTGACAGCAGCTTGTAACTTCATCTTGGCTGATTGCAGCTCAGTGATTCCTCTCTGACATCACAGTTGGTTACATGTGCAGCAAACTAACTGCAGCAGACATGAAGTGAATGATCTCAGCTGAACTGAGCTGCAGAGAAACAACATGCTGCTGTTCACTGTGAAGCTCTGACTGGAAACAGACAGAAGAACAACATGTGGATCCTGGAATAACGGCAGCTTCCACCTTTAAAGGACCGGAAGAGGAAGACGTTTTCTAGGAATCATTCAGAACAGTTTCACCAACATGTGATTCAGGTGTTGATGGAAACAGACAGACAGACATGTACAGACTCAACTATCAGTCCAACAGAGACAGTTTCTCTGACAGGAGGAGACTCTTTAGACTGAACTCAACACAGAGACACTGAAGAACCAAACCACAACCCAAACCCAGGATAGAGAGGTTCAGTGAATGTGGTGTTGAAGGTGTGGAGGTGGATCAGTCTGTCAGAGGAGATGCTGTAGAAGGACAGAGTTCCAGCAGGAACGTCCACATACACTGCTACTCTGTCAGAGACTGGGGAAGAGGAGGATGAGGAGGAATATGTTACTCTGCTATTGTGATAGACACGGTACCCACTACGATCAGAACATTCCAGACTCCAGGAATGATTGTTCCTTCCAAACCTACAGTCATCAGACTTTCCTTTCCTGCTGATTCTTCTGTAACTCACTGATACAGAAACATCTCCTCTCCACTGGACCTCCCAGTAACAGCGACCTGTCAGAACTTCTCTACACAACAGCTGAACCCAGATATCAAACCTGTCTGGATGATCAGGATATGACTGATCCTCCTTCACAAACATCATCTTCTTGTTGTTGTCAGACAGTTTGATGAGTTTGTGGACGGTGTTTGTGTCGATGGTGAGTTGACAGGAATCTGATGGAGAGAACAAAAAACCCAGCTGCAGTTATTTTTGATCTGTCATTGATCATTGATGGACTCACGAATGAGTGATGTGACAGTGTGAAGATGGATGAATCTGTGAATGAAATAAAAACACACTTACACTTCCTCAGACCTGGTGTCATCCATCGTTGTCCAGCAGGCTCCACCCTGAAAGGAGGAGGGGGGTCAGACCAGCACAGTCTCTTTCAGCAAACATGGACATTACATGGCTCTCACACACTGATGAAGGAACAGTCCAACACTTGGACAGATGCACTTGAATGCAGCATCTCTGAAGTCTGTCCTGTGGTCGTCATGTTCCAGCACAGTTTGAACACATTCCCTTCATCTGATTTCATCTCTGCTGAATCAGCAGCAGGAGGAGACCGTGTCATGGATGAGTGAAGGTGCAGCTGTTATTGTGCTGTGATGGGACTGAAAACCACACTGCTGTGGTTCTGCAATGTTTACTGGGTCAAGAACAGCTCAGAGTTGTGAACTGCATCTATCAGCTCTGTTGCAGCACCAGGGGTCCGTTTCACAAAGCAGGTTCAACAAACTCTGAGTCTAATCCTGAACTCTTAGTTGATCTACTCTGAGATCGGAAACTCTGAGTTTCCGGTTCCAGAACAGCGGATTTGAGGTAATTTACTCAACTCTAAGTAGTTTCACCTGGAGTTAAGCTCGTGCGTGAGGGAAATCAAAAGCCATCATCAGTAGAGCGCTGATACAAGGATTCACCATGGCAACCGGCGACACAAAAGAGCGACATACATTTTCTTTTTTTTCTTTTTAACTTTATTTATCATTTCAATTTACAAAATCCCTTTGAGGAAACATCAGTTTGCATCTCAAGATCCACATACTTCACGCCACTGGAGTTAGAAGTGTTAATACGTGCGTATGGCGAGTATGAGAGCATATTTTGGAGAAAAAAAATGAAATTTTATTGTCATTTAGATCAGGGCCATCAATTGGGTACGGCAGCTGCCACACCTCGGCTCAGGGGAAAATGTAAATGTTTTATTTTTTAAAATACATTTATGGAATTACTCTGTCTATTTGTATTGATTTTTTCCATTACTTAATACATATAAAATAACTACAAATGCATATCAAAACAACATGATGGATTTCACTAGGTATTATCTTTCCCAACACTTGTACCCCCCTCATATCTTGAAATGTCCCAGCATCCCTGACGACAGTGGTCGCGACGCTATCAATCTCGCTTTAATGCTGCGTTCCATTTACCTCGGATATCGGAACTGGGAACTGGGAATGGCAGCCATCTTTTAATGGTAACTCGGGGGTGGTGAAGCTTCTCCCACTTTCCCAGTAGGAAATCCCACTTCGAGGGGCGTTCCAGTTGAAAAATCCGACTGGGAACTGGGAAATTCCCACTTCCGAGGACAAATGGAACGCAGCGCTCTGCAGTGTTACTAACTTACAAACATGAAAAGGAAGCAGACAACCACGCAATAAAAAAAGAAAGAAGACAAGGGATGGGTCCAGAAGATATTAACGAGGCTTTTAGCCACTGATGGATTAATTATGCAAGTTCATCTCAAAGTAAGATATATAAATATATATATAAATCCTCTTATACATCTGTTTAAGGGAAATATTTGACTTTTTTTTACTCTCGCTCTCCTTTTTGCATTTGGACTTTAACTGTTTGAAGTTAAAATCTGATGTCCCTGTGATATTGTTGCACTGACATAGTGAATAAAGTGAACGAGTTAAATTGCGTTTGTTAGATAAGCCTTTTCTGCTCTCTAACTCTGCCGCTTGCTGTCCGTGGTGCAGAAAACGGATGCGTATTGCGTAAAGACCCATTGGCTGAATTGACGGCACTGAGGGAGGAGACAGAGAGAAACTCCAGGTTCGCTGAAATAAACCTGGTCCCGACCAGGTTAGTTTCAGAGAGTCTGTTACTACGGTAACTGACCGAGAGCTTAAGTTACCTCTCTTTGTGAAACAGGCTAGAGTTACCTCTCTTTCTCTGGTTTGAGTTACCTCCCTTTGTGAAACGGAAAACTCAGAGTTTCCCTCATTTCAGGGTTAACAGACTCAGAGTTTTCACTAAACCTGCTTTGTGAAACGGACCCCAGATGAGCTGCAGCAGCTTGATCTGCTGAAATATCTTTGTTCAGAGTGTCTTGGAAAATTCAGACATTATATGGTTTGTAACAAAAGGCCAAAAGCTGTAAGGAACATAATGGGAAGAGGCAGTAGCTGAACATATCAGAGCGGGGCCAGGGGGCGGGGCATATGACCGGGCCCTTTGCAGCCTGGAGCCAGTTAAATAGCACTAGCATCGTCTCCCGTTCGTCCGGACCACTTCACTTTTGGAGGCTCATCCCTTTTCAAGGTGCTTTTAGTTTCATTCTGACACCATGTTACGTTACTTTAAGCTTAACTATCTTAAAATAACGAGATAGATAGAGTGACTTGCTGTTAACCGTTTACTTCAACGTCCTTAGCAACTTTAACCAATGACAACACATCCGGGTCTCTACATACTAACCACCAGCCATCTGATTGTCTGAGACATAACCAGGCTTAAACTGTACTGTAACAGGTAGGATTAACTTTACACAACAACAAAGTCCAACAAACCACAAAAACAACAAAAACAGCCTAATAAAACAAATACATTTCAGACACAAAATCAACGCATTTATAGGAGTTCAGCACCAGGGATACCCACCAGATCACTCTGAAATCACCATCTGACATCCACTTCAACTAATGACAGTAGTGTAGTAAAATTGGTACAAGTTTAAATTCAATTTGAAGTATTGCGGCCTACTCACCACTACTTGAAGGTACTCGGCGAGCCTTGCGCTCCGTGAACTCGCCCGGGGATGAAGCGCTGCTAACAACGACCGCTTCATCTCCCACAGGAGGAGGATTAGGGCGAACAAATTATGCATCTAGCTTGTTCCCACTCCTGTAAAAGTTGCCCAAAACGCCTATCCAGGACATACCCAAAGTAAATTGAAAGCTGTTCTTGAACCGATTGAAGTACATGGATGGTTTTGGTCTCTTTTGAAAGGTAACCCTCGGAAGTTTCCCCCCAACTGTCAGAATCACTGTAACTGCTACTATGATAGGGAACACTCTGTTAAACCATCTGATGTACGCAGACGATTTGGCCATCATGTCCCCCAGCACTGTTGGGTTCCAGCAGCTGTTGGATTTATGCTCCGAGTATGGGGTTGAGTTTGATATACAGTACAATGCAAAAAAGAGTGTTGTATTGATATGTAGGACCAAGGAGGATCAGATGCTGCACTTTCCAATGTTTTACCTGTAAGGGCAATCCCTTTGTTTATCTAACTGTACAAAATATCTTGGGCACATAATCACTGACAAGATGGAAGATGATGCTGACGTGTACAGGCAGAGACGAATGTTGTATGTCCAAGCAAACATGCTAGTCAGGAAATTCCATTACTGTTCCGAAGATTTGAAAGTGAGCTTGTTTCGTGCTTACTGCACCTTTAATTATGCAGCCCCATTATGGGTCAGCTACAAAAAGGAGACCCTTCGCAAACTTCAGGTAGCATATAATGACTGTCTGAGGATACTGCTGAAAAAGCCCAGGAGTAGCAGTGCTAGGAAACTCTTTTGTGACTCAGGGCTAAGCACTTTACAGGCTCTCTTGAGGAACCTGGGGTCCGTTTCACAAAGCAGGTTGAACAAACTCTGAGTCTAATCCTGAACTCTTAGTTGATCTACTCTGAGATCGGAAACTCTGAGTTTTCAGTTCCAGAACAGCGGTTTACTGAGGTAATTTACTCAACTCTAGGTAGTTTCACCTGGAGTTAAGCGCTACAACTATCAAAAGCCAGCATCTATAGAGCCCTGATAAAACGATTCACCATGGCAACCGGCGACAACAACGGCAAAAGATCCACATACTTTTTTTTTTTTGTAACTTTATTTAACATTTCAATTTACAAAATCCCTTTGAGGAAACATTGCATCCGAAGATCCACATACTTCACACCGTGTCCTTTTTCACCCGAATGGAATTAGAGATTTTAATGCGCGCATACGGCGAATTTGAACATGTTTTTCGAAAAAAGAGTAACACCGCAGCACGGAATATAATGTAAAATTAACTAATTAATTAACAGATCTCTACATCATTCACCTGCAATCCTGTGGAACCCCTTGATGGCTTGGACAGGTTAATGTAGGCTTGCCACCCGTCCCGGGAATTAAAAGTTGCGTTCCGTATTGAACCAATACAGACACATATTAAGCCAGGGGTCTCCAACCCTGGTCCTGGAGAGCACCTATCCATGTTTTAGATCTTTCCCTGCTTCAGCACACCATGATACAAGGAGCTGTGTCAACAACAGAACTGCCCTGACCTTGATGACAAGTTAATGACGACCATTGATTAGAATCAGGTGTGTTCATGCAGGGAGACACCTAAAACATGCTGGATAGGTCTCTCCAGGACCGGAGTTGGAGACCCCTGTATTATGCTCTTATTTATTCATGTAATAATATACAGGTGGAGGTCGGAAAATTTGAATATATTGCAAAACTTCATTCGTAGTAAATTCAACTTAAGGTGAAACAAATATTATTTCCCACTACATGCAAAGTGAGATATTTTAAGCCTTTATTTGTTATAAATTTGATGATTAGCCTATGGCTCACAGTTTATGAAAACCCCAAATAAAAAATCTCAAAAAATTAGAATATATTATGAAATCATTAAACAATTCAATCATCAAAATTATAACAAATAAAGGATTAACATATATTGCTTTGCCTGTAATCAGACTATGTAGGCTACTGTAATATACATGTATTACGCGGTGTGATAACCATCTCCCGACAAACATTTAATTCTCTGCACATTAATTCTGCACCTTCATCAATTGTGTCTTCATCAAAAGGACATGCCATGTTCGTGACAATGGACTTCTATATACTGACTCTGTTTTTAATGACAGACGGCAGAACTTTGCCAAAACTCGCCTGCTGACTGAATGAATGAGGAAATCAAATGTGCGTGCGGCTCTGAAAGAGGGCGGAGACACAGAAAAACTTCAGATCGTCTGTTACTACGGTAACTGACCTAGAGCTTAAGTTACCTCTCTTTGTGAAACAGGCTAGAGTTACTCCTCTTTCTCGGGTTTGAGTTACCTCCCTTTGTGAAACGGAAAACCCAGAGTTTCCCTCATTTCAGGGTTAACAGACTCAGAGTTTTCACTAAACCTGCTTTGTGAAACGGACCCCTGATGTTTAAGTTTATGTCTCGACTTAATGAGGCACAAAACAGTATTATAATGAAGCTCACAAGCCCCAGGTGCAGTTCGGTCCGATATCAATCAGATCTATGGGAACATTGGCATCGGTGCCTTTTAAGACTCTCATGAATAAGAGTATGTTTTTACGTGTTTATGTAGTTGTTGTTTATTTTTTTTGTTGTATGTCTTGATATTGGGTCTAGAGCCCGTAATAAAGTTTATATATAATTGATTAATCTGTGAGGTTAATCAACTCTTTTGAATTAAGATTGTCATTATGAAAATAAAAAACTATCAGAATAGGAACAGAAGTCACCAGACAGGCCATTCCCTGATGGTATTTAGGTATTTAGGGCTTTGTTAACAGCTGAGCAGTGTCTTTAGACACATCTGTGCAAAGCCTCACAAAGTTCTTGTTTGTCTAGAAGGGGCTCATTTATTGACCCTTCATGTTGTTTCAAGACTTTAAGCTGACTTAAAGGTTAGCTAGGTTTAGTTGGACCATCTGATAACACGAGACCCCCATGAAGGTTGGCCTGGTAACTTCTGGTTTGAAAATAACCCAGTGTCTTTAAAAACCATCTGTTCAAACCTCCAACAGAGGGTCCTGTTTTAGTTGACCACTTGACCCTTTGTGTTTTAAGGATGTCTGTTTGTTTCTTCATACCAAGCCTCTTCAACTGAAAAGTCATGTGTGTGACCATCTGTTTTTGTCAATTGTCCATCTATACATTCACTGTTCCAAATATGGTCATTCCTGTCATCTGTTGCTGAATAAAAGCGCCAGCTCTGCAGAGAGCCAGTTGAGAGAAGTTCTGACGAGCTAAGAGGAGGGCCGTGTTGCCTAAAGCTTCTCAGGATTTCTCTCCAACCTTCTGCAGAAGGCCATTGAAAATCATTTCTGACAGTGTCCGGTGTCTTTTTCTAAGTTATTAATATTGTGATGACTTTTGAACCTAACAAATCTCAGTTTGAACACGCTGAAATAGAAGGTTTTTATTTCAGCCGGAAATTTGTTTTGTAATCAGATGTCTGCAGATGAGTGAATCTATGACTTATTGGCTTGAGATCACAGCCTGAAGGGTTATCTAGTGCAATTTCAAATTTGATAACAATACCACAAAAAATTAGTATTTTACACATGTTTTTGTAAGACTATGTCTTACAAAGAATTTTATTGTAATTAGACATTAGATTATGTTCCATGGCATAACCCTTCAACATACAGTCATAATTTTGGCCTCTAATGTAAGCTGAAAATTAGAGGTATCCTATCATATATCCAGATTCACTATAAATATTGCTGAAATATATATAAATACATGTAAAGTGTCAAAACACAGACGCACGTCTGATCCGAGCGGTGATTTCTTATTCTGATGGAAATTCCCAGATGTAGGATTAATCTTGGTCATATAAGTCATATATCATTGTTTTCAGCATTTCTTTGTCTAAACAATGGCACCATCGTGTGGACGATTGCTGTTTTTTTCATGACAAAAGCCGGACGTGCGCGTCATTTCCATACAGGCGCTCATTCGCTATGATGTCGGTGGAGGGGACAGGGAAGCGCCTGTGTGGTCGGATTACATGTCAATCAAGGTAGGGGTGTAAGCTCCATTTTACCATCGCGGTCTCCCGTCTGAAAACGTGCAGAACGGAGTTATAGAGGTGTAAACATAATAACATGTGCTTCTCCGACAACGGTCACAATGAAGAGCGGCTGTTTGTGGATATTTACTGATATAATAATGTATTTTGGACTAAATACTTTACTGGTTTGGATCTACTGGACCTTTGTAACTGTAACCAGACCATTTTTGTGGGCATATTTTTGCCTTGAGGTATTCTATGAGGCTCCAGCGGTAAGTTGCGTCATCTGCGCAAATCTTTCTTTGTTTGTTTGTCGTGTCGATATGTACCAGCTGCTATGATTATATCCTGAAATGGTTTTTATTGCCGGAATCACAAGAATGTTAGCTTTCTAAGCAAGATTTTTAAGATTTGTAAATTACCTAGTTTTGTAAATTTTGGACTGAGTGTGCACCGAATATGGACTGGACGGTCAGCAATTTGGCCTTTTCTTGCTCCCTTTTTTCTTTTTCTTTGCGTTGTATCGCTCCACTTTTGTGTTTATAAATCCCACTCATGTTTAGACTGTAGGATTACTGAGCTCTGTTGACAAGTGATCGATGATGACGTATGACGTTGATAGACGTCTGTTGATGACGAACAATTTTACCCAAAATACATTTGGAGATTCACTTGCAATGTTTGTTTTAATGTTAACTGTGAGTTTGAAAATCTCAGCACAAAATATTATACAATCTTTATACCTAATATGAACCAAGCGGTGCCACAAAAGAAAAAAAAAATGCAGATGAAAATGTCACATCTCTTTTGTAATGTGTACCTTACTCTACGAGGACTAGCATCCACATGTCGGGTGCAGGTATCTGTGCAATTAATAAAATGGTCACAGCAAAATCCAGAGAGCAACAATGATGTCCACAACAACACAATGAAGAGTCCAGCACACTGATGTCCTTCTGTCTTCATACCTGAGAGTGTCCAGTCCAGCAGACAAAAGCTTCCCTGCTGACTCTCCTGGATGATTGTAGCTCAGGTCCAGCTCTCTCAGATGGGAGGGGTTGGAGCTCAGAGCTGAGACCAGAGAAGCACAGCCTTCCTCTGAGATCAGACAGCCTGACAGCCTGCAGACACACAACACAACACACATGCAGAGACTCTGAGAGAACTGCTCTGAGACTAAAGCTGACTCTGTCCTCATGTTCACCTGATGATGGCGCTGAAGGAAAAGTCAGAGGATCAGCAGAAACACATCAACAATCTTTCAATATCAACCACAGTTCTAACGGTCAACATTTGATCACTTGGTGGATTCTGACCTGAGAGACTCCAGGTGACAGTGTGGACTCTCCAGTCCAGGACACAGCTCCTTCAGTCCTGAATCCTGCAGATGGTTGTTACTCAGGTCCAGTTCTGTCAGACTAGAGGACTGAGAGCTGAGAACTGAGGACAGATCTGCACAGATGTCCTCTGAGAGGTTACAGTCACTTAACCTGCAGAGGAGATTAAAGAGAGATCATGAGGTTATTTAGGAAAGTTTGTGTATAACATTTCATGTACAAGACCACTCCAAGTGATTACAATAAAAACATTTCAGCTGAATGCTGACTCATCATGTTTGGTTTTAACTCTGGGTATAGAAAGTAGGCGACGACCTAGGGTTCTGGTTGGTTCATCATGGACCAGGAGATCAGAGATGTATTTTGATCCAAAATCAGGTGAAGAGAAAGTGTACTGTTTTAGGATCAAAACATTTATTAAAAAAAACCCTGTGCTATGCTTAAATATGGGTGATGTAGTGATAGAGCAAGTAAGAGAAGTGAAGGTATTAGGGATGTTGTAGAGAGTCAAATGTTCTGGAATACACAAGTTGACCAAATAGTGCAGAGAATGGGTAGAGGTATAGCTGTGATTAAACACTGCAGTTTTTGCCTAATGATTTGATTAAACGGATGATATGCGCTTCGGTGTTGTCAAATATAGATTATTGCTCCGTGATTTGGTCCAGTACAACCAAACGTAACCTGGCCAGGCTGCAGGTAGCTCAGAACAAAGCAGCTGGCTGAGTTATCCGGCGCCTTTATCAGACCAGTGGAAGTATAATGAAACCTCATCCTTCCTGTTTGTCTGGTGTCAGCTTTCTGTTACCATCTCCGATGTTAACGGGTCGGTTTTGACCCGTGTTTTAAATCATCTCTAAAATACACTAAAAGCAATTATCCATCATCCAATTTGTTTCTCATCTCTTCGTTACATTGTTAGGCTTCCTTATCCATGAAAATATGGGTTTTAATATTTTTGGTATGGGCCTTTTTTGTCAGTATAGCCCTGGATTTCAATTTTAAAAACTGGTAAAATGAGCCTCAAGAGAATTATATGAATAAATAAAAGGTTGTTGTGTTATCTGGCTATTACTGATGGGTATTAGAACACATCTCTTAAATAAATTTGTTTCATTTATTTTTTCATTTTAATATTATTAACTATATTAACATCTATGGTATATAGTCCAGAACTTGGCTTACTGTAAATCTTATTTTCATTTTTGTATGCTACAAACTGGAGATGTGCACTCTGTAAGTGAAATGAGTGAATTGACCCTACATGTCTCGACATGCCCGACTTTATTTGTTTTGTTTATGTGCAGGTAAACTGGAAAACAAAAATCCAAAATGAGAATCCACTGAAGCTCACATGACTGGGAGAGGAACTGGCTGTCTGACAGTGCACTTATGATTTCAGTTTTGGCTCTAATTATTGCTTTATAAGCTTATTTTATTACCGGGTCGAAACCGAACCCAACACCACAAAGGTAACAAGTTCAACCAGAGCATTTTATAATTTAGTGAAAAAAAATGTTTGGATGTTGTTGAAATAGAGGTTCCTGACAAAGTCAAAAAGCCTTGATGCAATAAACACATTTTTGTGGTAGTTTTATGAATTTAAAACCTAAGAACGGGTCGGTGGCGACCCTAACAAAAGATGAAGTGGAGAATGCAGGGTGTCATTTATGACTTTAATTAATGAAGTAGTTATGACTAAAACACCAGAAACACCCTACAGAACATTATCATTTTTCACACACAGTCATTTGTCAAGGCGGACATCAGCAGGTCATTTTCTGTTGCCTCCATGTAGAAGTAACTTAAAACAGAAGACAATGAACCACAGAGCAATGGTGGTGTTGAGTGAATTACTAGACCTCTGGACTTTAGATAATATGATAAGCTTCAAGAGGAAGCTCAAGTTATTTTTGTTTACACTGTTTCCTTTTCCTCTATTTCTTTTGTGTTTGCGTGTGTAGTTTTGCTGAAGGGGTGTGGGGGGTGTTAAAATGTGAACAGCACATTATTATTTGTTCTATCTCACACTGTCCAGAAAGTGATTGTGTTGTTCAAAAATAGGAAATATTTTTTTATTTGTTTTTATAATTGAGCAATTGATTTGATTTTTATTAATATTGTGTTTGAGAGTGTGATGAGAAAATGTAAATCCTGACTTTAAAAAGAGGGATCGTAGAGTCATAATGCCATTGTGTTAATCATAATGGGTTTTTTGTACTTTAAGCAGGTGTCCTAGTGTCTGTTGTCTCTGAGTTGTGAGCATATATTTTTATGTATTTTAAAGGTGTTTATACTGGGTGAAATGGTCCTTCCATCCTGAGAGTAGCCAGTGATGTGTTCAGAAAAAGGAAAGAAAAAAATACGACCACCGAAGGTGGTCTTGTCTTTCCGTTGCTCACTGCTAGTTTCATCCCTCCATGTTTCTGGTCAGGTTTGTAAAGTTCATATTCTGGTTTTTTGGATCCTGCTCAGCAGCGCTTTTTGTGAATAAATCACTATTTTTGGAACTCCTGTGTCCTGGTCTCCTGCATCTGGGCCGTATCCACCCCACTTTGTGACAATTAAGTCAAGTCAAGTCAAGTCAAGTCATGTCAAGTCAACTTTATTTATAAAGCACTTTAAAAACACCAACATGGTCCAAAGTGCTGGACAGGCAAATGGAAGACAAAACACCATAAAACACAAGGCACATAAATAAAACAATCATGATAAGTTAAGTGAATAAAAAGGATAGAATAGAAGATAAAAGAATAAAATAAAGAATAAAAGGATAAAATAAACTCAACTGTCTTGCTAGGTGTTAAAAGCCAAGGAGAAAAGGTGGGTTTTGAGAAGAGATTTTAAAAACAGACAGAGAGGAGGCCTGTCTGATATGCTGAGGCAGGTTGTTCCAAGGTTTTGGAGAAGAGCAGTGGTGTAAAGTAACGAAGTACAAGTACTTACTCTACACTTACTCTACTTAAGTAAGATTTTTGAGAATTTGTACTTTTATTGATACTTTCATTTTTCTGTACTTTTACTTTTACTTCGTTACATTTTCAAGGAAAAAATCGTACTTTTAATCCGCTATATTTAAAATTGGACACGTCGTTACTCGCTACAAATTAAAGAACAGCACAGCGGGGGCTGATTTATGGTTCCGCGTTACACCGGCGCAGAGCTACGGCGTAGGGTACGCGGCGACGCACACCCTACGCCGTAGCCTACGGCGTAAGGTGTGCGTCGATTTAACGCTGAACCATGAGGCGGACGGGAAGGAAGGGGGGCGCGTGAATATACCGAGAAGGAGCCGCAGCTCCCGGGAGAGTTGTGCCGCAGAGGCGGGCCGGAAGGCTGGAGGAACCGCTGTCGCATCGAGTACCGATGAGGACTGAAGCCTGAATTATGGTTCCACGTTAAATCGACGCAGAGCCTCTCCGTAGGGTACGGGCCCTGCGTTGGTGTAACGCGGAACCATAAATCAGCCTTGAGCAGCAGCCGACGCGTGTCTATGCGCACCATTCTTTGATTCCACCCCTTCTAAGGTGGTTTTGGCATTTAAAAGTTCAAAAGTCTCATCCTTTATCAGCTGGGGTTGCTTAATGTTGTCACTGCATACTACAGGCTGGGGGTGGACCTGTCAGCGGGGCCAATGGGGTACAGCAGCAGTGAAAAAAGAAAAGGCGGGCTGCAGCATTTTGGACCATCTGGAGACGGGAGATGGAAGAAGCACTAACCCCCACATAAAGGGCGTTGCAGTAGTCCAGCCGAGTGGTGACAAAGCCATGGATTACTATCTCAAGCTGCTGTCTTGAAAGAATTGGCTTTATTTTAGCCAGCTGCCGCAAATGAAAAAAACTAGATTTGACAACCGCCCTGATCTGGCTGTCAAGCTTGAGAGCTGGATCCACTTTTACCCCTAGATTTGCGATGGTAGGTTTTACATTCTGGGCCAAAGAGCCCAGGGGCCTCATCTATAAAGCTTGCTTGCGCAGAAAAAGCGCCTGAAAGTTGCGGAAGCCGCCATCTACGCAAAGCCTCGGATCTAAAAAGAAAAAAACTAACCGAAAAATCTGCTTAGCTTTACGGCAACTCGGACCCTCCCGTAAGAATTTACTTAAGGCACGGGGAACTGGCGACGCAGGCTGTGAGGTGGTGAAAAGAAGCCAGATTCATGTCATACTCTTAATAATGTCATCACATATCACAACATATATCAGACTTATAATAAAATAGCGCTGATCGTGTTCCTCTGTGTTTGAAGCTCAACGTCAGTCAGGACTCTGCTGCTGCTGCTGCTGCTGCACCCGCGGTGACACGCCGGGAACCTCCTCACACCCACCGCTTTAGGACAGAACAAATGAGGGGCTTCGTAGAGCGTTTGTGGCTCCACGGAGCCCCTCATTTCTTCCCTAAAGGGACACAGATTTTTTTTATATATATATAATGAGTTTTACGCGCGCGTGAAACCTTTAGGTGCGGGTCTAAGCCTAAATTATGGTTCCGCGTTCAAACGACGCAGAGCCTACTGCGTAGGGTACGCGGTGACGCGCACCTACACCGTAGGCTCTGCGTTGGTGTGACGCGGAACCATAAATCAGCCCTGAGCAGCTCTGAGGGGAGACGGGAGAGGAGGAGGGGGAGCCGGGGGTGAAGCGGGGCTGCCGAGTTGTTCTCGCATCGTCTTCGCACAGGGTGTGTCGATGATTTGCAATTATTGGCTGATCCTACCGTTAGTTTTTAAACTGTAAAAAGTGGGGGGGACAAAAACATGATTTTGAAAAGACGGGGGGCATGTCCCCACTGTTGCGCCGGGGGCTCTCACGGCGTTCCGCGCAGCAACGCTGTGCTGCCACTCGCTGTATTTTATACTATTTATTTTTCTACTTTTACTGTGACCACAAAATAATGTTGTTTTCCTGTCCTCCACCTCATCCTCAACATGTCGATCTCAGATCTCAGTGAAATTCAGTGGCACGGTGGCTGGATACTTCTCATTCATCCTGAAGCCAAACAGGCTGCAGGAAGCCACTGCGCATGCTCAGTAGGCTCATCCATATGCATTTATGGTAAAAAGTGGGCGTGTAGAGGGCGGGATATGAGGCGGATTCAGCAGCGCAGCCTTCCAGCTGGGCTGTGATTTATAAAGCGAACATTGCGTGCAAGTGTGCTGCACATGGTTTTATTGATCCAGATTTTTTTTTGCGCCCGCCATTTTCGGCTTTTGCGTGTACGTGCACTTTTAGTATGACTCCTACGCAGTCCATTTTAAATGAGGCCCCAGATCTGGAAGGGGTGTTCCAGCGGCGCCACCAAAAACCATCACTTCAGTCTTTTTTTCGTTAAAGTTTAAAAAGTTTAGAGACATCCAGGCCTTTATGTCATCAAGACACTTAACTAGGGCAGTAATTGAGTAATTGTCTTTCTTTTTAAGAGGGACATAAATTTGACTGTCATCTGCATAAAAATGATAAAAAATCCCATGCTTCCTAAGTATGGCAATTTGGAGCAAATACAAGGAGAACAAGAGAGGGCCGAGAACCGAGCCCTGCGGAACCCCACATGAGAGAGGAGCGGAGGAGGACACAGAGTCACCAAGGCTGACACAGAAAGTTCGGTCTGCCAAGTATTAATGATAATATCCTATGGTTACTTTTTTCAGACAAAGTTCCGACTTCTTACCTTCCATCTGACAGTTTCGGCGGTTCTCCCGCCTTCCTCAGAGTGGCACGTGATGGGAAGTGACAACTTCCTTATCAGCTGTTTTTACTATGAGAGCGTTGCCAACCTGCCAGGTTTGACTCCTCTTTTGTGAAGTTCCACCCAGGAACATCACGAAAGAGAAAGCAAGAGCCAATAATTATTTAACGAAAAACAAGGAAATCACCATTTTTCCGGCGGATAAAGGAAGAACCACAGTCATCATGGACACAGAAAAATATGAAAAGCTGATCCAAGACATGCTAAATGACACCAACACCTACGCAATCCTCAAGAAAGACCCAAAAGAAGAAAAAAAAATAAACTCAAGGTGCTGTTAAAACCACCACTAAATGATAATAAAATAAACAAGCAAACATACAACCATCTGATACCCACAGCAAGCATCACACCACGCATATATGGCACGCCAAAAATCCATAAAGCAGGAACACCACTACGCCCAATAGTGGACACTGGACAGTATAGCTTCGGTCACATACAACTTATCAAAAGCAATAGCAGAAATAATAAAACCCATACTAGGACAAACAGAACAACGCTGCAATAACTCAGAAGAACTGGCAAAAGAATTTAAGAACATCAAGGTGGGCCGGGAGGAAATATTCATATCACATGACGTCCTGTCACTTTTCACCAAAACACCAGTACAAGCAACTTTGGAAATTGTGCAAGACCGACTGCAGAAGGACAGGACACTCAAGAAACGCACCAACTTCACCACCCAGGACATCGCACAGCTACTTCAGTTCATTGCCACATCCACATACTTCACCTTCAGGAATCAAATATACCAACAAAAAGAAGCCTTTGCGATGGGGGACCCAGTGTCAGCCATAATGTGCAGCTTTTTCATGGAGGATTTGGAGGAAAAAGCCATCAAATCAGCACCCGAAGCGCTCAGACCCACGCTGTGGAAAAGGTACGTGGACGACATCCTTGAAAAAAACCCACCTCAACGCAATAGACACAACCGGAAACATAGAATTCACCCATGAGGAAGAGACAGACAACACCATCGCATTCCTGGACATAAAAATACACCAAACAGACAGCGGAGATATCAAAATAAATCCACAGGAAACCCACCCACACCGATCAATATTTATTAGGACATCAGAACACCCTACAGTTCACAAGATGTCAGTCATCAGAACTTGATGACTGACTTACACGAACGCGCAACAATAATCACAGACCCGGAGGACAGAGCGATGGAGGAGAAACACATCGAACAAGCATTGAAAGCATGTCAATACCCACAATGGGCCATAAACAAAGGAGCAGAACAAGTGAGGAGGAAAGAAACGGAACCAAAAAAGAAGAACAAACGCACCAACAGTGGTGGACAGTAACGGAGTAAATTTACTTGAGTACTGTACTTAAGTACATATCCAGAGGATTTGTACTTTACTTGAGTATTACATTTCTTTGGTACTTATTACTCTTACTTGAATACATTTCCAAGACAAATATTTTGCTTTTACTCGAGTAAATTTATAGGAAGGCTGAAAAGTACTTGTTACTTTCAGGTCTGCTCTTTTTTCTTCTTCCCTAACATCCTATTGGACACAAGCTGTTTTTGTCAAAGGAGGAGACTCATCACAGTGCACGCTCTCCACTGGGATGTACGTAAAGCGGAAATACGTCAAGCCTCCTCAAAACGATACAGCAAAGTAGCCTGCGTTTGTCAAGACAGAGCCGCAACAAGTCAAGACAGAGCCGCAACAATGACTACAACATTGAGTTATTGAAAGCAGAGATGTAGTTTTTTGTAAAGCAGTGGTCTTTGAGGGGGATCCAGACTTAGTCGGATGGTGCAGGTTCATTTGGTTTCAGTTCATGATTGTTAATAAACTCTGCATCATCTGCTGTCCTCTTATGATCCCATTCATTTGATTTGTTTTTGGTGTTTCTGCAGGTTTTATATAACATTGTGGTTCTAAAAGCAGCACATCAGTGCAGCTGGTTTCAAAGAGTTAATTCTCAGAAACAAGAGTTAAAAATCCTTAAATTAATTTAGAAAAAATATAGTAATTTACTGATGTGGAAAATAAGAAATGTACTCTTACTCTTACTCTTACTTTTAAGTAAATTTAAAAGCATTTACTTTTGGATACTTAAGTACCTTTAAAAGCAAGTACTTTTCTACTCTTACTCAAGTAATATTTTGACTGAGCTACTTTTACTTGTAACGGAGTAAATTTTGACCAGTAGTATTTGTACTCTTACTCAAGTACTGGGGTCGAGTACTCTGTCCACCTCTGCGCACCAACAAGACTGAGGACAGAGGAACCGTGACTCTATCGTATATCAGAGGAATCACGGAAAAAATACAGAGGGCCATGCGAAAATACAACATCAATACACCGGTCAAACCACACACAAAACTCAGACATCTCTTAGTGCACCCAGAGGTCAAAATAGATCACAACAAAAAATGCAACATAATTGTGAGAATAATCAAAGTTTTTAATTAAGTTGTCATTATGAAAGTAACAGAATCAGGTCAGCTCAGAGAAGCTGACTGCTGGTTGTCACATTCTTATCACATGTTAACAGATAAGGGCAGCCCTTCCTGTGTTCCGTTAAGGATTTGGGCTATCCTGGGACAACTATCCCATTGTATTTTTAAGGTTTAAGGAGTTTTTGTCAGGGGGGTCGACTGACAGCCGTCTCAATGTCTTTAAAAGTTAGCTAAGGGTTAGTTGACCATCTGATGACAACAAAACCCCCTTGACCATTTGAGGTTTCTTAAAAGAATGTCTGTTGCTCTGCACACCACAAGATAAGTTGCTTATTAACTGAAAAGTCATAGGTGTGACCTCTTTAACCATCATCTGATACCATGTCTGTGACCATCTGTTTTCGTCCATTGTCCATTATCTATACATTGACAGTCTGTTTACCAAATATGGTCATTCCTGTCGTCCTTGCTGAATAAAAGCGCCAGCCTGCAGGGAGAATTTGTGAGAAGGCCTGACGAGTTCTAAGAGGAGGGCCGTGTTGCCCTGAAGCTCCTCAGACTTCTCTCCGAAGCTTCTGCAGAAGCGCCTTGAAAATCATTCCACAGTCTCTGTGTCTTTCCTAAGTTATTAATTTATGTTGTGATGATTTAGGAACCTAACAATAATATACGAAATACCTTGTCAATCATGTAATAAAACATACATCGGAGAAACAGGAAGAAGTTTCAGCACGAGAAAAAAAAGAACATCAAAAGGAATGTGAGAAGGAGACTGGGAAAATTCACACAAGAGCAATAAAAGAGAAGGCATTGCAAGAGACCCACAAGTCAGCCATAACAGACCATTGTAAAAGGGAAAATCATATCATGAACTGGGACAAAGCCAGAGTCATCCGCACTGAGGACAAAAGACACCAGTGCTGGATTTTGGAGGCCATAGAAATAAGGAAACAAGGACAACAAACGATGAACAGGGATGAGGGAGCGTACATGCTCTCTCACACATGTACCGGCATCTTGGAGCGGCGGAAGAGCAGTGGGGGGCGTGGCCGACCTGTCAAACCTGGCAGGTTGGCCACGCCCTCATAGTAAAAACAGCTGATAAGGGCATTGTCACTTCCCATCACGTGACACTCTGAGGAAGGCGGGAGAACCGCCGAAACTGTCAGATGGAAGGTAAGAAGTTGGAACCTTGTCTGAAAAAAGAAACCATAGGATATCTATCTGAAGACATAATGAACACAATACAACAATTAATGATAATGTTGTAGTTCAGCTGATGATTCTTATGAGACCCCAGAGAAACTGCTGTGAAAGGTCAGGAGCTAACGGGGATGTAATAAAACAACCAAACAAACAGTTATAATGGTCAACAGTTGAACTCTTGGTGGATTCTGACCTGAGAGACTCCAGGTGACAGTGTGGACTCTCCAGTCCAGGACACAGCTTCTTCAGTCCTGAATCCTGCAGGTGGTTGTTACTCAGGTCCAGTTCTGTCAGACTGGAGGACTGAGAGCTGAGAACTGAGGACAGATCTGCACAGATGTCCTCTGAGAGGTTACAGACTCTCAACCTGCAAAGGAGATAAAAGAGAAATAATGGGAATATTTAGGAAGGTTTGTGTATAACATTTCATCTAGCCTACAAGACAACTCAAAGTGATTAAAATAAAAACATTTCAAAAAATGACTTAAAAATGTAAGAATTTAAAAGCAGTAATTAAAGACAGAGATATAAGTAGACTCAAAAGGTTTTCAACTTGACTTAAGGCAATAGAGTTTCCGCATTCCTGATGCATTCTGGGAGTTTGTTCCACAGGTGAGGCGCAAAAGCTGAACACTGACTCATCTTGTTTGGTTTTAACTCTGGGTATAGAAAGTAGGCATTTCGCTGACAACCTGAGGGTTCTGGTTGGTTCATCATGGACCAGGAGATCAGAGATGTATTTTGATCCCAAATCATTCAGAGATTCATAAACCAGCAGCAGGATTTTAACATCTACTCTGGGACAGACAGGAAACCAGTGTAAAGATCTTAGAACTGGAGTTGTATGGTCCACTCTCCTCCACATGTTCTTTAAATGAAACAGGCTAACTTCCCTACTGTCTTAATGTGGCTGTTCAGGTCTGAGTCCAGAACCATTCCCTGATTTCTGGGTTGGCTATTTGTTTTTAACTTCACTACTTGAAGCTGAGTGCTGACGTTTAATATTATTTACTTGGTTCCAAACGCTATTAATTCTGTTTTTATCTTAACTTAACAGAAGAAAAATCTGGCACATCAACTTTTTAATGTGATCAATGCATTTGATACATTTTTTTAATTGGATAAAAGACTTTAGGGGAGATGCTTATACAGATTGGGGTGTCATCCGCATAGCCATGGTAGCACATTTTGTTCTTTTTCATAATTTGACCAAGTGACAGCATGTACATACTAAACGGAGACCCCAGAATTGAACCTTGAGGAACTCCACATGTTATATTGTGTTAACTCTGATATGTAGTTACCTAAAGACACACCATAGTCTTTGTCTTTTCGGTAGGACTGAAACCAGGTTAGTGCTGTGCTTAAAAGTCCCACCCAGTTCTTCAACCTGTCTATCAAGATGTTCTTGTTGATTGTGTTGAATGCAGCCCTGAGATCCAGTAAGACTAAGACTGAAATGTTGCCAGTATTGGAGTGGATATCATTAAGGACCTTTACTAGAGCTGTCTCAGTGCTGTGATGTGGCCGGAAACCTGACTGGAAAACATCAAAACCGTCATTTAGTGTCAGGAGGTTGTACAGGTTTTTGAAAAATGGGTTAAATTCAGGATATCAACATGCATACAAGAAAAGGCCACTCCACAGCTACGACACTTGCTCAAATGAAGGATGATCGGTTGCTTGAAATGGATGACAAAAAAATAGTTGGTACTGCACTGTTGAATATGAGGGCAGCATTTGATGTTCTTGACCTTAATGTGTTATTGAAGTTAAGCTGCTATGGTTTTGAATCAGCTACTATTGCATGTGGTAAGAGTTATTTGGCTGATAGGAAAAGCACTGTTTACTTAATGGTAGCGATTCTAAGCTGAGAGCCGTGAGCTGTGGGGTTCCCCAAGGGAGTTCTTTGGGTCCACTTTTATTTTCAATATTCACCAATGATTTACTGTTTATTCTAAATCATGCCACAATTGCAATGTATGCTGACGACTCGACAGTTCATACATCTGCAAATGCGCCTGCTGAATTAACTGCGATTTAAAGGGTGGAATTAAAATTAACATAGAAATGAATGATAAGAAACAAATTAGTTCTGAATAAGGTGAAGAGAAAGCATAATGTTTAAGGTTCAAAACCTTTCTTAAGAAACTACCCTGTGCTATGCTGACCTATGGGCCCTGGCCCGGCTCGGTGGGTGGAAACTGCTGTGAAAGGTCAGCAGCTAACGGGGATCTAATAAAACAACTAAACAAACGGTCAAACACTTGGGGCCCGATTTACTAAAGGTTTGCGTGCGTAAAAACGTGTGCAAACTTGACAGCACCCGCAAACCAAAGTGCCAGCTGATCTACTAACAGCGTGCAAAGACGACTGCGTCTCTGAAATGCGCAAAATTGCACACGCAATCCATTTAGTACTTTTGCCCTGATGAATAATCAATATGGGGCGTACCCGGCAGAAATCCTAAATACTGGGAGGGGAAGATGCAAATTGCTCCATTTACCACGCGCAATGAGATTTACCAAGCCTGAAAGTAATTGCGCGTATTGTGATTGCGTCTGTATTTAATACGTTCGAAAGGAAGGTGCTAATCTGCTGCTGCTGTTATTGTGGCAAGGAGGCGACATCCAAAATCAAAGAATACGCAGAGAGAGAGTCTTTATTCTGCTGCATGCTATTTTAAAAATGGTTGCACAAGTTTTATTAAAGGCCACTTTTTCTTTAGTTCTTCGCCTTATATCTTGCCACCTTCTCTTATTGTGCCCCCCTCACTCGCCCATAAGCAGGCCAAGCCTTTGTGCCAAAACTTTGTATTTTATTGATTACTTATCTTATTCAACGTGAAATCATCCTTCGTAAATTAGATTTAATTAAAACCCGTGCTTATTAATCACAAAACACAGGTTAAACATCATGACCAAATCCGCTCCGACCCGCTGTGTCAGGATCAGCGCAGAGACTGCAGCTTCGCCTGAATTATGCTTCTGCGTTAAATCGACGGCAATGTGATGGTCCCGTCTGTCACACATTTACTGTCAGTGTTTGCTATATAATATATAATATTTGCAATATACTGTGGACATCTGAATAAAAACTTAACTCATGAATAGATGAATCAAAGCGCTCTCCAGCTCTGCGTCTGATTGTCTTTTTCTCCTCAGATCATGCCGAGCACCGCCGGGTCACGCAAACCCGACCAATTCAATATTAAAATCAAATTCAGTCCTGTGGCCCGTTTTTCTAATTCGTATTTTTGATCTGTGCCTAAAATTGAAATATGGAAAACCAGACGTTTTTCCGTTTTTTGTGTTGCCAACTGCATTTATTCTATCGCAGGTTTTCTCCGATATTGCGTTTCTTTTGGTAATGTTTAAATTTCTTTGCTGTAGTTCATGAATGTGTTTATTTGCCTCTTCCACTAATATCTCTAACTCCAACTCGTCAAATTTCATTTTGCGCTTGTGACTTGTGACTGTGCATTCCATCCACTCTCCATGGCGCAGAGTTGCGCTCGCAAACCTTAAGACACGCAACAGCTCATTTAAATACTGAGGTTTGCACCTGTTATCAATTGCGCACGCAATCTTAGTTGATCACCTGCAAACCACACGCAAACAGCACGTGCAAACTTTTTCAGTGCACACGCAATTTAGTACTCTTTATTTAGGATCTTAGTAAATCGGGCCCTTGGTGTATTCTGACCTGAGAGACTGCAGGTGACAGTGTGGACTCTCCAGTCCAGGACACAGCTTCTTCAGTCCTGAATCCTGCAGGTGGTTGTTACTCAGGTCCAGTTCTGTCAGACTGGAGGACTGCGAGCTGAGAACTGAGGACAGATCTGCACAGATGTCCTCTGAGAGGTTACAACCACTCAACCTGCAGAGGAGATAAAAGGGAAATGATGAGCTTATTTAAAAGTTGATTATGTCATTTAACAATGAAATAAATGATATATTATCAATGAATACTGATTATTTCAACTTTCATTAAGCATTCATCATTAAGCATTGATCATAGTGATCGCTAAATTTCTCTTATCTGCATGTAAAGTTTCCTGAAATGAATCATTGATGAGAACTGGTCCCACATGAACCTGAACTTAGTTGAACAGTGAATTTAACTGGTTTCCTCCATGAACACAACATGTGATTGTAACTAAAACAGATGTGTCCGTGTTCGTCCTTACACAACTTTCTTTGAGGCTTTGACCACCGGCAGCAGCCTCCGTAGAACCTCCTCTGAAGCTGAGTATTTCTTCAGCTCAAACAACTCCAGATCTTCTTCTGATGACAGTAAGATGAAGACCAGAGCCGACCACTGAGCAGGAGACAGTTTATCTGTGGAGAGAAGTCCTGACCTCAGGGACGATTGGACCTCCTCCACCAGAGAACCAGCGTTCAGTTCATTCAGACAGTGGAACAGGTTGATGCTTTTCTCTGCAGAAAGCTCCTCACTGATCTTCTTCTTTATGTATTCAACTGTTTCCTGATTGTTCTGTGAACTTCTTTGTTTTGGTTCCAACAGACCTTGTAGGAGAGTCTGATTGGTCTCCAGTGAAAGACCCAGGAGGAAGCGGAGGAACAAGTCCAGGTGTCCGTTTGGACTCTGTAAGGCCTTGTCCACAGCACTCTGATACAGGTCAGTCTCTGTGTTTCTTTGTTCCTCCAGCAGGTTGACTCCAGACTTGATGAGGCTCTGATGGACATGAAGAGCAGCCAGAAACTCCTGAACACTCAGATGGATGAAGCAGAAGACCTGGTCCTGGTACAGGCTGCTCTCCTCTCTAAAGATCTGGGTGAACACTCCTGAGTACACTGAAGCCTCTCTGACATCGATGCCACACTCTCTCAGGTCTGGTTCATAGAAGATCAGGTTTCCTTTCTGCAGCTGCTCAAAAGCCAGTTTTCCCAGAGACTCCACCATCTTCCTGCTCTCTGGACTCCAGTGTGGATCCGTCTCAGCTCCTCCATCATACTTGACCTTCTTCAGTTTGGCCTGGACCACCAGGAAGTGGATGTACATCTCAGTCAGGGTCTTGGGCAGCTCCCCCCCATCTCTGGTTTCCAGGACTTTCTCCAGGACAGTAGCAGTGATCCAGCAGAAGACTGGGATGTGGCACATGATGTGGAGGCTTCGTGATTTCTTGATGTGGGAGATGATCCTGCTGGTCTGTTCCTCTTCTCTGAACCTCTTCCTGAAGTATTCCTCCTTCTGTGGGTTAGTGAACCCTCTGACCTCTGTCACCATGGAAACACACTCAGGGGGGATCTGATTGGCTGCTGCGGGTCGTGTGGTGATCCAGAGGCGGGCAGAAGGAAGCAGGTTCCCCCTGATGAGGTTTGTCAGCAGCACATCCACTGAGGTGGACTCTGTAACATCAGTCAGGACCTCATTGTTGTGGAAGTCCAGAGGAAGTCGACTCTCATCCAGACCGTCAAAGATGAACACAACCTGGAACTCTTCAAAGCTGCAGATTTCTCTAGTTTCTGTGAAGAAGTGATGAACAAGTTCCACCAAGCTGAACTTTCTCTCTTTCAGCACATTCAGCTCTCCGAAGGTGAATGGAAGCAGTAACTGGATGTCCTGGTTGGCATTGCCTTCAGCCCAGTCCAGAGTGAACTTCTGTGTTAGGACTGTTTTCCCGATGCCGGCCACTCCCTTCGTCATCACTGTTCTGATTGGTTCATCTCTTCCAGGTGGGAGTTTAAAGATGTCTTCCTGTCTGATGGTTGTTTCTGCTCTGTGTTGTTTCCTGGATGCTGCTTCAATCTGTCTGACTTCATGTTCATTGTTGACCTCTCCAGTCCCTCCCTCTGTGATGTAGAGCTCTGTGTAGATCTGCTTCAGTAGAGTTGTGTTTCCTACTTTAACAATTCCCTCAAACACACACCGGCACTTCTTCTTCAGTTTAGACTTCAGCCGCTTTTTACAAACTTTAGCAAAAGCACCTTAATAAAAGTGGAAAAAAGAAACCAATTAATGTTTATAAAGTTCAACATAATTCTCATAAAGAATCAGGATGTGAACCGACACTGATCAACTCTTACGTTACGATGAGCTGTACAGTATTGAGTAGAATTACCTTTACCACCAAAACACCCCTGAACATTCAGGATGTGGAAGTGACAAGAACATTATGGGGGTCCTGGAGTTTCTAGTACCAGGATGTTAGCAGTACAGCCCTGATGGGTCGTGGGTTTGTGGGTTGTTGTGTTCTTGTTATAGTTATGGTGTCTGTGAAGTGGATTTTCCAGGTTTAGGATGTGAAAATCCCAAAAGATGATCTGATCAAATTATCTGTAGAACCATCAGGACAATCTGGAATTCAGGAGGATTCCTGGAAGAGGAAAACCAGCACTAAAACTTTCCAGTTATCCTGTGGTGTCGGTTGAACATATTTATCCTGTCCTGTACAGGGAGGGTGCAACTCTAGGAGGGGTGGTACCATGTGGGGGTGAATGTTGTGGCTGATCTGTGAATGTTGTTTATCTCCTGAGACATTCTGGGTCATTTATCCAGCAGCTTAAATGTTCATAGAAATCCTCTTACTGCTCTGCAGACGCTCAGCCAGCTCCTCCTGCTTCATTCTCCTCAGGAAGTTCACTGTGATCTTCACAAACGCCTCTCTGCTGCTCCTCCTCTGCTCTTCATCCTCACCCTCCAACAGATGCTCTAGGGATCCTGGGTAATCTGGACTCAGACCCTTCTGGATCTTCTTCAGTTCGTTCTTCACAAACATGACAATGTTGTCCTCCAGCAGCTGGAACAGAAGAGCACATGAAGGACACAATCAGACGGAAACCACGGAGACAAACATCAGGTCCATGTTGGACAGACTGACAGTCCACTGGTCTCCAGAGACCATGGAGACAAACATCAGACCCATGTTGGACAGACTGACAGTCCACTGGTCTCCAGAGACCACGGAGACAAACATCAGACCCATGTTGGACAGACTGGCAGTCCACTGGTCTCCAGAGACCAGCATGGAGACAAACATCAGACTCATGTTGGACAGACTGACAGTCCACTGGTCTCCAGAGACCAGCATGGAGACAAACATCAGGTCCATGTTGGACAGACTGACAGTCCACTGGTCTCCAGAGACCAGCATGGAGACAAACATCAACAGAACAGATGGAGAAGCAGTTGTTGTTCATGTACGGACCAGAAATATGGAGTCCAGCTGGGTCTGATGCTGCTGGACAGACGGACCGCTGGGAGGCTCTGAGATCTGCTGGTCCACTCTGTGGAGGAACCAGGAAGAATTAGCTCACATCATGTTTGTCCTCACAGAGACAAATACCAGCTGAAGGTCCATGAAGTCCTGTTTGGATGAGGACAGTCCACCAGAGGACTGGTGGTGGTGAATGTTTACTAGTCCTGCTGATCCAACGAGAATGTACACATGACCTCAGTGAGAGCTCTGCTCATTCACACATTCACAAGATCCAGTTCTTCTCCAAGAAAAGTTACGAGATCAAGAAGATGGACAACTAATGGAGACATGAAGCAGCTGGTGAACTCTGGATCATCATCAGGATCAGTCCTATGGAAGGTAAGACCTCCAGATGTGTCAACCAGAGGAAAAAGCTCCTGACAGGAGATGAAGATCTATGAGGAGGAAGCTCAGATCACCATCAGGTGATGGAGGACCACAGGGGTCCAGGACTACATGGATCTACTCAGGAAGAAACATGGACTTTTCCTAACATGAGGACTGATGGAAATACATTTAAGGCATTTAAACACATCTCACCTTTCTGAAGAAGAATGTTGGTCTCCTTTAAAGTCAATTAACTTGTCCATTGATCGGTCACTCTTCAAGGACACACAGCTGGGTCCAGGTCCAGGTCCAGGTTCAGGTTCAGGTTCCTGTCCAGGTCCAGGTCCAGGTCCAGGTTCAGGTTCAGGTCCAGGTCCAGGTCCAGGTCCAGGTCCAGGTCCAGGTCCAGGTTGATTCCTGTAATAATGATGTTTGGTGATGTGAGTCTTGAGCTCTGACATGCAGAAGTGTCACGGACAGTTAGAGATGCTCATCTCACCTCTGAGCTTTGCTCCAACTCTCATGTTCCCCACACAGAGAGGTTTTAGAGGGAGGGACTACCTCCTCTCCGTCCTCACACTGATCCATTCTGCTGAATTAACGTCCACATCAGCTCACACACACACCTTCATCTGCAGAAGAAACACACATCACTGGTGCTGCACACAGATCAGCTGATCCTGCTCTGGTTTGTTCCTCTCTTTTGTATTTTTGGCTTCTACTGAGCAGTAGAGGTCACTTTGCTAGATTTTTATATTTGTTTCTTTCTTATCCTTCAAATGTTGGAAAGATGAGACATGATTGAAGAGGTGATTCTGTGAACAGAGTTTTCACTTTAGAAACTCGAAAATCGTGTTACTGTAAATGCGAGGAAGCTCAGAGGTTGATCTGCAGGGACAAAGGTTCAATGTGCAAAGATAAGGAGATATAAACATGCTGTATCCAGTGCAAACAAGTAATAAATGTGCTATGAAGTGTGATGATTGACAGAGTTCAGAGTCCTGATTTCTGGGTGTGTCTTGATTAAGAAGTCTTATGACCTGGAAGAAGAAACTTCTTTTACGCCTCTCAGTAAAAATGTTTCAGTTAATCAGCCTGTTGTTTCTGACCCCCGTCTGCATGAACCTCTGGGAGATTCTGTGTCAACATTGATACTATTGGAAGTTCAGAAAGACTTCTGGACGAAGATACTCCATCTTCAGTAGTTACACAAGTACCAAACAACAACTTCTTCCAGGAACCAAACTGACTTTAATGCTGCAGACGACAACTTCATTCCAGGAAATAAAAACACCTCACAGTTTGATTGATGAATAAAACTAATTACCAGCTGATCATCACTGTGTCTCTTATCTGTGGTTGCAGCAGCAGCTGCCTCAACAGCTTTGGACCATAAAGTTTTTTGCACCCAGCACACCGATGACGTAAAGGAAAGGTCTTAACGGAAAGTTCTACTTTTCTATGTTTACTTCAAAAACGGAAAAATCATACAAAATACAGAAGCAAATCCTTAAATGTTATAAATAAACTAAATTATGCTCGTCGAACGACTGTGTTGCTCAAAGGTCCAGTGACTTGTAAACTTTCACTCATATTTATTCTACATACAGTTGCCAATAAAAATGCAATATTCTGCCTTGTGACTTGTCACTGGTTAGAACAAATATGAAACCAAAGGAATCTTACAAAAGGTATTAATCGTATTAAAGATAAATTACATTTATGCAATACGGCTACAACAGATCAAAAATAAATACATTAAAAATATTGTCATCTAACAATCATGTAGATTTGTTTTCATACACAAGAATGATCAAAGTCTGTAGTGAATACTTTCTCCAACCATGGAGGAGCAGAAACAAACAGGAAAGTTCCTGAAGACAAATTTCAAACTTACAGTTTCTTCAAACAGTCCAAAGAGTTGAAGATGAAGATTCTGCAGTCTGAACAAAACCCACTGAGACGCAACTGAACTGATCCTGGAATGAGTCAGAGCTGCAACTGTGGAAGAGGAGGAGAATGGGTAGAGAGGAGGAGGGACAGGTGGAAGGAGGAAGAGTCTAATAAATAATCTTTCTGAAGTAAAAAATGAAGGTGACAATTTATTTTGGGTCACCATTCTTCAGAATAAGTATCATGATTTACAAGGCTCCTGTGTGTTTCTACCAACAATGTCAATACAGCGGTCAACTGTTGGGACAGTGTGTGTGATTTCATCAGAAATGCCACTTGTGGAGTGATTCATCGAGGGCGTGACACCTGCTTCCATCATGAAGACATCCCTTACTTGTTGTTCTTGAATATCTCTGAGTTGTTGACACCAGTGAAGAATCAGGGGTTAGGGTTAGATCCCACATATCCACCAGAAAGCTTACCTGTGTAGGATGGCCACCAATGATGACGTTCAAAACTTAGACATGAAGCATTTACTGTATATATTGCTACGACTGAGTATAATTACTGGAGACACTTGAGAATCGTGTTACTGTAAATGTGAGGAAGCCCAACGGTTGATCTGCAGAGACAAATGTTTAATGTGCAAATATAAGGAGACATAAACATGCTGTATCCAGTGAAAACAAGTAATAAATGTGATATGAGGTGTGATGATTGACAGAGTTCAGAATCCAGAGTGCTGGGTGTGTCTTGATAAAGAAGTCTTGTGACTTGGGAGAAGAAACTTATTTTACGTTTCTCAGTCAAAATGTTTCAGTTAATCACTAAAACTGGGAAAATGTATACACAGAAAATGATGTTGATAATGCACGAGTCTTTCTTAACCCTCTGATGCACAACATAAGGACACCCCTTTTAATGCACAACATGGGTCAAAAATGACCCGCATTCATATCCCATGTTATCTCATGCAGGCTGAGTTTTTCTTTCCTGTATCTTTTTACATCAATGTATTTTAGTATCCAATAATCCACATATTAGATATCTTGTTTTTGAGTACCATGCATCATTATTTATATGTTTACAGCCTTATTTTTTGAATATACTTCATTTTTGTATTACTATATCAAGTTTACACAGATGGATGACCCGTTTATCCAAGTATGATTTAAAGATAAATGAAGGCATATAATAACAATATTTTTTTTCAAATAACTATTTTAGTTGTGATTTGGACCAAACATTCATAAAAGTAACTTTTGTGTAACTTTTGAAACATGTTTCTCACTTTGGAACACACAAACACATCTGACAATAGATAACTAAAAATAAAATGATGCGTTGACCAAAGTAAAATAAAATAGAACTGATAGTGGTCTGTTCCCTGACGCAATGCCCTGGTCCTCTTGCCATCAAAATGTATGAAGTGATAAGATATCTTCATATCTCCTGAGCCCCATAGTGGGCTTTTACATTGGATTTTGTTGCAGATCTAGAAACAGCTCCCGCAAGGCCAAAAAATTCAGACTCAAAATCACTTCCAATAGCATCCTCATCTGGTTCTTCATCCAACATTCTCAGAACCATTTCAGCTGTAAATCTGCAAGCAGTACTCTGGATAAAGTAAATCAAAAGCACAATACTTAGTACAGTAATGTATATAAACTCAATTCAGTTATCTTTCTGTGCCATCAAGTCATCAAATATTTTCTTAGGTAAAGCAACTTACTTACTAGAGGCAGTTGTGCTGAGCAGGTGGTGATTAGCAGATGTCCGCAGTTATTATATTCCTAATTTCAAACATGGTCAAAGGTTCCTACCAGGTGCACATGCAGGTGCATCTGCAGGTGCACATGCACATGCACATGCACATGCAGGTGCATGTGCATGTGTGCGAAGTTGATGTAGGAATACAAAAGTTGTGAATGTTCACAAAGTAAGAAAAGAAACATAACAATGATGACTAGTGCTGAATAGAAACCTGTTATTTACTGTATACATGGGATAGTGGATGATAAAATACATGTACTTCAAAGGCAGAGCAAAGCAACACTCAGCCATACATGAAATAACACAGAAAATGAATGTGGGTCATTTTTGACCCATGTTGTGCATTAGAGGTGTAGTGATACAAAAAAACGTTTTTATTCAAAAAGTAAGACAACAAATAATAAAATAAGGATGTTAACTGATCAAACTGTCGGGTCACTTTTGACCCATGTTGTGCATCAGAGGGGGAGTGTTCACATCATTATACGATAAAAACTGTCCAATAAAAACAATAAAACAATACAGTGGAAAACAAAAATACACTGATCGACCATGGATCACAAAGGGATTACAACATGCCTGTAAAAAGAAAAATGCACTTTATAGGGAATTCATAAAACTAAGAACCAAAGAGGCAGAACATAAATCACTGATTCTTGAGAGTTGGGACAAAAAATGTCCCAACAAAGTCTAATTTATATTGAAAATCAAGAAATTCATCATGGTTTACATACTTACAAAGTTAAATCTAAAGGAACTGCATTTTACACTTTTTCTGTGTGAATTTGTTTAAATGTATGGTCTAAGAGGTCCATGTTATTATACCTGTCCTCAGCAAGAGGTCACAGTATTGACCCACCAAAAAACCTTTAAAAACTCAATGAGTGTGCAAATATATATATTAAATAACAACGAGTGGTCTTAAATAAATAAAACAGTACATGAATTGAACTTCAAACAATATTTTCCAGAAAATCCTGTCTATCAAAGTTCTGTCCTCAGTTTCCGTCAACTCCGTCAGATTTTTTTACAATCCTCACTAAATCAGGAAATAGAATAATCAGCTATTTCCCCCAGGATGCCCTTTTCTCTCCCTGCCTGTTCTGAATGCAACGCTACCACACATAGGGCCCGATTTACTAAAGGTTTGCGTGTGTAAAAACCTGTGCAAACTTGACAGCACCCGCAAACCAAAGTGCGAGCTGATCTACTAACGGCGTGCAAAGACGACTGCGTCTCTGAAATCCGCAGAATAGCGCACGCAATTCAGTTAGTACTTTTGCCCTGGCCCCTGATGAATAATCAATATGGGGCGTAACCGCCAGAACGCGCTAAATACTGGGAGGGGAAGATGCAAATAGGTTAATTTACCACACGCAATGAGATTTACCAAGCCTGAAAGTAATTGCGCGTATTGTGATTGCGTCTGTATTTAATACGTTCGAAAGGAAGGTACTAATCTGCTGCTGCTGTTATTGTGGCAAGGAGGCGACATCCAAAATCAAAGAATATGCAGAGAGAGAGTCTTTATTCTGCTGCATGCTATTTTAAAAATGGTTGCACAAGTTTTATTAAAGGCCACTTTTTCTTTAGTTCTTCTCCTTATATCTTTGCCACCTTCTCTTATTGTGCCCCCCTCCACTCGCCCACAAGCAGGCCAAGCCTTTGTGCCAAAACTTTGTATTTTATTGATTATTTATGTTATTGAACGTGAAATCATCCTTCGTAAATTACATTTAATTGAAACCCGTGCTTATTAATCACAAAACACAGGTTAAACATCATGACCAAATCTGCTCCGACCCGCTGTGTCAGGATCAGCGCAGACAGACTGCAGCTTCGCCTGAATTATGGTTCTGCGTTAAATCGACGGCGTAGCCGACGGCGTATGGGGTCGCGGTGCGGTGTACGTCGCCGCGTACCCTATGCCGTCGGTTCTGCGTTAGTGTGACGCGGAACCATAAATCAGCCTTTAGTGTGCGCTCTGTTCTGAACACTTCTCTTCTCTTCTTTCGGATGATGGTCCCGTCTGTCACACATTTACTGTCAGTGTTTGCTATATAATATATAATATTTGCAATATACTGTGGACATCTGAATAAAAACTTAACTCATAAATAGATTGAATCAAAGCGCTCTCCAGCTCTGTGTCTGATTGTCTTTTTCTCCTCAGATCATGCCGAGCACCGCCGGGTCACGTAAACCCGACCAATTAAATATTAAAATCAAATTCGGTCCTGTGGCCCGTTTTTCTATTTTGTATTTTTGATCTGTGCCTAAAATTGAAATATGAAAAACCAGACGTTTTTCCGTTTTTTATGTTACCAACTGCATTTATTCTATCGCAGGTTTTCTCCGATATTGCGTTTCTTTTGGTAATGTTTAAATTTCTTTGCTGTAGTTCATGAATGTGTTTATTTGCCTCTTCCACTAATATCTCTAACTCCAACTCGTCAAATTTCATTTTACGCTTGTGACTTGTGACTGTGCATTCCATCCACTCTCCATGGCGCAAAGTTTGCGCTCGCAAACCGTAAGACACGCAACAACTCATTTAAATACTGCTGTTTGCACCTGTTATCAATTGCGCACGCAATCTTAGTTGATCACCTGCAAACCACACGCAAACAGCACGCGCAAACTTTTTCAGTACACACGCAATTTAGTACTCTTTATTTAGGATCTTAGTAAATCGGGCCCATAATCTGGTAGCTTTTACATTTTTGGATATTTTAGACAAACAATGTTGATATTCCTATGGTCACAGCTGGAACATGTCAACACCGTCTCTCTGTTATGATAATGTTTTTAAACAGTAGTGGATTGAATTAAGGTATTTTAGTATGGTTATTGAGACAGCTAGCATGAGGAAAACCAGCTAGCTGCAGTGAACAATACATGTTTTAGCAGCAAAATACATGCCCTTTTGTCAACTCCGTCAGGTTCTACACCTGACGGAGTTGACATGTAAGCTGACAGAGTTGAAAAATCCACCTATAAACTCTTAATATGCTAATATAATATAATTTGTGAACATAGTAAAGAATTAAAATATTATTTCAGGGTTTTCTTTATACATAAATGTACACATATAGCATGAATTAAATCATTACATATTACATTATTTGACCTTATACTGTATACCCTACACTTCTGACTTGTAGAGCATGGATAAGCTGTGGTCTGCTTAGTATTGTGTAACTTTCCCAGCGCTTATATTATAATTATACTGTATATCACATTAAAGGACCAGTTTGTAAATTTTGACAACATATCGTGGTGAAAGGGAATATTACATTGAATGGTCATCTCTACTTTTATGTTCATATAAACGGCTCATACATGTTTCATTATTAGCATTTTGAGCAGTATTGTTGTTATGGAATATCAATTTAAAATTTTGAATCGAGCAGTGCAGGGCAGTCACACCCCCCCCCCCCAACCCCCCCCCCCCCCCCCCCAGGCCTCCCACCCCCCATCCACACACGTGCACACACACACACCACTTACAAAAGAGAATTTGCAGTATGTTTATTATTATTATTATTATTATTATTATTATTATTATCTGATTTATGTTCAATATAAGACAAAGAGTAGTTAGTTCTTCATCTTTTGTCTCTTCCATCTGTTTTTAAACATATTTGTTCATTAATCAGTAATACACATCAGTTTTTTGTCAACACCATCAGTTCTTCGTCAACACCGTCAGATGTATGTTTTTGTTCATTTTTGAAAAAACTGTTTATTGTTTGTTCAGTCTATGTTGTTTATGTAAAAAAGGACCATGTGATCTACATCCTCTTATGTCTTATTTATCTAAACAAATTATTTTTTTCCTTTTTAAATTAAAAACAAAGATTGAAAATGCTGACATTAAGAAATCTGGGTTTTCAGAAAAGTGTGAAATCACAACATAAGTTTATATATTGTATTTTTTTACATATCAGAGTAACTAAACACTATACCAACATACTTCAGGAATTTAGATTCTTGTTGGACTGGAAGAATTAAAATTGTATACTTTTGAGTGTGTCTGACGGAGTTGACACAAATAAAGTTCTAAAGTAAAGCATATTTATTTTTTTTAGAAGTGTTTTTATTTAGAGCCTGTTCCTTTACATGGTTAAAAAGCTAAGACCCTTCTCTACAGAAATATACAGTTCCAATGAATATATTGTGCATTTAAAAAAAAAGATTCTTAAAACCTGTTTTGTCCCTTATCTCCAGAATCCCTGTAATAAATGTGATATGAGGTGTGATGATTGACAGAGTTCAGAGTCCAGAGTGCTGGGTGTGTCTTGATTAAGAAGTCTTATGACCTGGGAGAAGAAACTTCTTTTACGCCTCTCAATCAAAATGTTTCAGTTAATCAGCCTGTTGTTTCTGACCCCCGTCTGCATGAACCTCTGGGGAGCTTATGTGTCAACATTGATACTATTGGAAGTTCAGTCAGGAAGTCTTCTGGATGAAGATACGCCATCTTCAGTAGTTACACAAGTACCAAAGAACAACTTCTTCCAGGAACCAAACTGACTTTATTTGCTACAGACGACAACTTAATTCCAGAAAATAAAAACACCTCACAGTTTGATTGATGAAGAAAACTAATCCCCAGCTGATCATCACTGTGTTTCTGATCTGTGGTTGCAGCAGCAGCTGCCTCACCAGCTTTGGACCATAAAGTGTTTTGCACCCAGCACACCGATGACGTAAAGGAAAGGTCTTAACGCTAAGTTCTTCTTTTGTATGTTTACTCCAAAAAACTGAAAAATCATACAGAATACAGAACCAAATCCTTAACTTTTGTAAATAGAAAAAAATGATGCTGGTCAAAAGCCTGTGTTGCTCAAAGGTCCAGTGACTTGTAAACTTTCACTGAGTGACCGTATATTTATTCTACATACAGCAGCCAATAGAAATGCAATATTCTGTTTTGTGAGTAGTCACCGGTTAGAACAAATATAAAACCAAAGTCTTACAAAAGGTATTATCTTAAACATAAATCACATTTATGCAAAATGGCTCCAGCAGATCACAAATAAATCCAATAAAAATATTGTCATCTAACAATCATGTAGATTTGTTTTCATACACAAGAATGATCAAAGTCTGCAGTGAATACTTTCTCCAACCATAGAGGAGCAGAAACAAACAGGAAAGATCCTGAAGACAAATTTCAAACTTACAGTTTCTTCAAACAGTCCAAAGAGTTGAAGATGAAGATTCTGCAGTCTGAACAAAACCCACTGAGACGCAACTGAACTGATCCTGGAATGAGTCAGAGCTGCACCTGTGGAGGAGGAGGAGGAAGAGGAGGAGAATGGATAGATAGGAGGAGGAGGGACAGGTGGAAGGATGAAGAGTCTAATAAATAATTTTTCTTAAAAGGGACCTATTATGGCATTTAAAGGTGACCTATTATGGCATTTAATGTATATTTTAAACAGGCCTTGAATGTCTTAAAAACAATCTAAAGATAGTTTTTTCTACATGAAACAGAAATTCAGCCTGTGGGCCATGTCTCTAGTTTTACCACTTCTAACTTCATTATCTGTGAGGGATTCTGAGGGGAGGGGAGGCTATGATAATGAGGCTCTGTGCTGATTGGCTGCCTGAATGACGTGTAGCAGGGGAGGGAACAAAGCCTCTCTGGGCAGAAGAGCAGCGGCTGCGTACACAAAGCGTGTCCCATGCTAGGGAGCTTCGGCGACAAAATCAATTCCATTGCTTTATTTTTATTGTATTGGACTGTCCTAACTGGCTGCGAGTTTAACGGTTTCAGTGTGGACAGAGAGCGTCTGATGTCACGCAGCTCGACGCGATAGTCGGACGCTCGCATTCAGTTACACGGTAAACGGATCTTAAAGCCTGATTTACGGTTCTGCGTTAAATCGACGCGTACCCTACGCCGTAGACTCTGCGTTGGTGTAACGCGGAACCATAAATCAGCCTTTAGTCACCTGACCAGGTCACCTATGGGCAGAAATATGTGCCACTAGAAACTGAATTTGAATCATTCATATTTGAATTTGAATTGCTCAACTTGAATAATTGCATTAAAAAACTGAATCTGAATCACATAATTTGAATTTGTGTTGTTTAATTTGAATAATTGCATTGAAAAACTGAATCTACATTCCGAAAAACTGAATCTAAAATCAGTTCTCACAATTCAAATTCAGTTCTTGAAATTCAATTTCAATTCTACTGTGCCAGACATCCGGGTCTTCTGGAGGAACAGCAATCGAGTGCAGATACAAAGAACTCGGGTATCAGTCACGTGACGTTTTTTGTTGTCAGCGCCATCTTGAGGACCGACGAGGGACATTCCAGCCCCCCGGTCTCGCACTCCGCAGGCACGCCGATTTTTTCCAGTGGCCAGCCGCGGTACTGCAACAAAAAATCCCATGGGGCCCAGAAAGCTTTTTTCCCATAGACCGCAATAGTAAAAGAGAAGCCTCTAAAACTGTTCACACGAACCTCCAGCTGTATCCACCGGCAATTACTAATCTTTGTATTCTATATTTTTAAGTCATGGACTTTATACATATCCATACCTGCCAACATTGGGCTGTGAAAAAGAGGGAGATTTTCTGGGGTAGCGGTTGGAATGCTCCACTCACAACATCCCTGCCCTGATAAACAAGACGACTTTTAATTAGCTTTAAATCCATAGCTACAATGAAATGTGCTAAAATGTACCTCCCAAAATGACTCTACAGCCTTCTTGGAGCCAAATATGTTTAATATTAATGACAATAAAATACAATATAGGCTACAATTGTACATACAATAATAACAAAAATCAATGCTGTCAATAATGTCATCTTCACTAGCAAGGACCACGCCATCAACAGGATACGTTTAAATGATTTATTGATACGAAGATGATAACGATGACGATGGTGATGATAATGGCGATGACAATGGCGATGATGATGATCTATGGATCAGTCGATGCGTTGTGGGGAAGCTGGTAGGGAATCCGCCGCAGCGCCCGGGCAACGACGAACCCCCTAGGAATCTATGAGGTAGAGAAAGAGAGGGAAGAAGGAGAAGAGAAAAGGGGTGGGGGGGAGGGGTGCATAGAACGAGAGCGAAGAGGAAGTGAAGGTTAGGCTGGTATTTGAAGGTTTGCCGGAAGAGGCGTGGTGCCGGAGGAGGCGTGGTTGAGGCGTGGTTGAGGCGTGGTCCTGCTCCCGAAATTCGCTTGTTAAGCTCCAATTCACTAGCAAGGACCACGCCATCAACAGGATACGTTTAAATGATTTATTGATACGAAGATGATAACGATGACGATGGTGATGATAATGGCGATGACAATGGCGATGATGATGATCTATGGATCAGTCGATGCGTTGTGGGGAAGCTGGTAGGGAATCCGCCGCAGCGCCCGGGCAACGACGAACCCCCAAAACCGTGGATTATTTAAGGAGATGAGACTGAGCGGATCTGAGGTCGCTAAGATCTGAGCGAATGTAGCGATGATAGTTGGGAGGACCATCGGCCCATGAGCTGTATGAGGTGCTCTGGGATACGTGGCTGGGAGGCTGAAGTGGCGGCTCCGATCCTAAGGAGTGACCGGAGTAGTGCGTTGGGGAGATGCCAGATAAGGAGAGTATATGACGGAAGCGATGGTGAAACCAGAAACTGGTGACGACTGTCCTGACTCGGACGCAAGGATCTGTTGAAGATGTGCTCTGTGTTTTCCAGGAAGACAAGTAGTTGGCCAGGGTCTCGAAGTATTCAGGGGAGATTGGTCTTCGGGGATGAGAAACGAGAAAGAGAGTCGGTGATGGTGGTGGAGTGACCGGGGACATGTGCTGCATGGAGGATAAATTGATGTATGGCTGAGTGCCAGACTAGACGGCGCATGAACAGCATGATGGATGTGGAGTTGGAGCGTCCTTTATTAATTATGTCGATACTTATCGATATGAAGATGATGGCGATGATGGTGGCGAAGAAGATGGCGATGAATGATGATGGCGATGATGATGATGGCGATGATTATGGCGATGACGAAGGCGATGACGATGGCGAAGGCGAAGACGAAGGCGATGACGATGATGGTGGCGAAGACGATGCCGATGATGATGGCGATGAATGATGATGGCGATGATGATGATGACGAAGGCGATGACGATGGCGAAGACGAAGGCGATGACGATGACGAAGACGAAGACGAAGGCGATGACGATGACGATGACGATAACGATGCCGATGCCAATGACAATGCAAGTGATGATGGCAATGACGATGTCGATGGCGATGACAATGGCGATGACGATGATGGTGGCGAAGACGATGCCGATGAATGATGATGGCGATGATGATGATGGCGATGGCGATGACGAAGGCGATAACGATGACGATAACGATGCAAATGATGATGGCAATGACGATGTCGATGGCGATGGCGATGACGAAGGAGATAACGATGACGATGAAGATGATGGCGATGATGGTGGCGAAGACGATGGCGAAGACGATGGCGATGATGATGGCGATGAATGATGATGATGATGGCGATGATGATGATGGCGATGATGACGATGGCGATGGCGATGACGAAGGCGATAACGAAGGCGATAACGAAGGCGATAACGATGATGATGCAAATGACGATGGCAATGACTATGGCAATGACGATGATGATCTATGGTTCGGTCGAAACGTTGTGGTATTCGTTTGCGCGCTCTGAGGGCCGTCCTGCTGCGAACCATCTGCCATCGTAAAAGCCCCCAAAATCGATTGAAGGAGCAGCATCAGTGTATGGATTGATGTCGTGGGGGTGAGCCAGTTGGTCATCATAAAAGAAAGTGATCCCCTTCCAGGTGGCAAGGAGGTTGAGCCACAACGAAGCTCGGCACGGCTCGAGTTGTCTGGGGAGATGGGAGACAAGAGAGATGGAACAGCGGAAGCGATGGACGGCAAGTGTGAGATGAAGGCCCGCCCTTGGGGAATAATGCGCATGGCAAAATTGAGGTGGCCCAGGAGGGAGAGGAGTTGGCGTTTGGTGCAGCCTGGAGCTAAGAGGAAATAGAAGACCGATAAATAAGAAGACCGATTCGGTTGAGCTTTCGGTTGGAAGAGAAGCCTGAAACAGATCCGTATCGAGAGTGATACCAAGGAATTCGAGGGAGGTGGAGGGGCCCGCCGTTTTCTCAGCGGACAATGGAACCCCGAGTTCGGAGAAAACGGAAGTCGGGGTGACCAGGCCGGAAGCGGGTGGCGATGAGAGAGGGGTAACGATGACGAATCATTCAAGAGATGGACGAGGAAGGAATGCCGTGGTTGTTGGAGAGGATCCAGCAGAGGGCCTCTGAAGGTGTCGAAAAGTTAGGGGCTACTCTTGCAGTGACTGACTGCAAGTAGTATGCACCTCGCCAGCGGACGCTGAAGTACACCAGCCCGGAAGCGGGTGGCGATGAGAGAGGGTGCCAGAAACCCTGGCCGGATCTAGCGGCTGTAGTTGGTGGAGGTGGGCTGAGGGGGGCAGTGGCATCCCGGTGCCAGTAACCCCGGCTGAAGTTAGCTGTTGTAGGTGCTGGAGGTGGGCTGAGGGGGGCAGTGGCATCCCGGTGCCAGAAACCCCGGCCGGATCTAGCTGCAGTAGTTGGTGGAGGTGGGCTGGGGGGGGGCAGCGGCATCCCATTGCCGGAACCCCAGCCGGATCTAGCTGCCGTAGTGGCATCCCGGTGCCATAAACCCAGCCGGATCTAGCTGCTGTAGTTGGTGGAGGTGGGCTGGGGGGGGCGGTGGCATCCCGGTGCCAGAAACCCCAGCCGGATCTAGCTGCCGTAGTGGCATCCCGGTGCCATAAACCCCAGCCGGATCTAGCTGCTGTAGTGGCATCCCGGTGCCAGAAACCCCAGCCGGATCTAGCTGCTGTAGTTGGTGGAGGTGGGCTGGGGGGGGGGGCAGTGGCATCCCGGTGCCAGAAACCCCAGCCGGATCTAGCTGCTGTAGTGGCATCCCGGTGCCAGAAACCCCAGCCGGATCTAGCTGCTGTAGTGGCATCCCAGTGCCAGGGACCTTGGGGAGGGAGTGAGGAGATTGCTGGTGTGGGTGGAAATCCGACCTGCGAACGACGGCTATGGGCTGATCCGGATTGTCCGCGTCCTCTTCCCTCCGATGGCGGAGGTGGGCTGGAAAGGCTGGAAGATGGTGAGCTGCAGTGATGCCGGATGTTCAGAAGGGATGAACCGAGTGGAATGTGGACGACGGAAGAGGCAGAAGTTTCTGGGCGGCTGTCAGGCTCGGGAGAGCGGTGTTTCGGGCACGGCGGCGGCTGAGGAGTTTGCCTCCTCCGAAACATGGCGGGGTGTGCTAGCATCCCGGTGCTAGTAACACCGCTGAGTTAGCTGTTGTAGGTGTTGGGGGTGGGCTGGGGGGGGCTAGCAACCCGGTGCTAGTTACCCCGGCCCCGAAGTTAGCTGTTGTAGGTTTGTTTGCGCAGGTTTGGCCGGAACCGGAGAAGTGCGGGAAGCGAAAGCGTTGGGATGACGGGCGGCGGGACCAGCCGCGGACAGGGCGAACGAGCAGCTGCCCGCGGGGCCGGAACGAGTCGAGGAAGAAAACCGGGCCGAAATGCGGTGGGAGGGAAGCCAGGCACTGGCCGGAACTGGGGAAGGGCGGGAAGCGAAAGCGTTGGGATGACGGACGGCGGAATTAGCTGTAGACGGGGTGAAATGAGTAGTTGCCTGCGGGGCCGGAACGGGTTGAGGAAGGAACGGGTTGAAATGCGGAGGGAGGGATGCCGGGTACCGACATCACGATGCCGGTGGCCCCCAACCGAGGTAACCTGCTGGGACTGATGGAGCTGGGAAGCAGAGGATCCTGGCAACCCGGTGCCAAGAGCCCCTTCTAGCACTGGCGGTTGAGGCTGCTGAATGAGCATAGCCAGGGTTTCTAGCATCCCGGTGCTAAAAACCCCGGCTGAGTTAGCTGTTGTAGGTGCCGGGGGTGGACTGGGGGGGGGCCTAGAAACCCGGTGCTAGCAACCCCGGCCGAAGTTAGCTGTTGTACTTGCTGGAGGTGGGCAGTGTAACGATGGAATCGTTTATGTTTCCACACGGACGGCTTAAGGTGAAAGACCGCTCATGTGCAGTTGAGGTTCCTGCAATGAGGCAACGTTGTTCGGAGATTATGTTTAACGAGAATGTTAATAAAAGACCTTGTGAGTAAAGGTAATGCTCAACGTCCGGTTTGTACGATCGCTTCTCTTTTACTATTGCGGTCTATGGGAAAAGCTTTCGGGGCCCCATGGGATGATTTTTTTTTTTTTTTTTTTTTTTGGCGCAGTACCGTGGCTGGCCACTGGAAAATCTTCTGAGTGCGAGACCTGGGGGTCGACGTCACGGCGCGCCCTCGGAGTTGGCGTGATGACGTCATCCGGAAGAGAGCAGGTGTCGGCGGGGCTGATGGCGTGGCAGGCTGGCATGAGATTGAGAAGTTGAGAAGTTTTTTCTTTTTGTCCATGCGGTGAAAAAGGGACTCCTCCACCAGGCGGTGGCCCTATGGAGGGTGGCGACAGTCCAGCCCGAAACACCTGCAAAAGGCGGGCCGTCGGGGCCCCTGCCGGGGCGTGGCTAGACCGCCAGCGGATTGCGCAGCCTGGGATTGCCCGCGTCCCCGCCGATGACGGAGGCGGGCCGGGGGACGGGGAACGCACCTGCGGGCGGGCTGCCGCGATCCAGGATGTTGATGAGAGATGGACCGGACGGGATGGACCACTCGTTTGTGGGTGCGTGTCGCTGGAGCCAGCGTTGACAGCAGCTCCGCAGGTGGCTGAGAGAAAAGAAAAAGGGTTGGAGAACACGTGCGTTCCGGAGGAATAAACCGCCGCCGGAGCGGCAGCCGACGTGGGAGGTCGGCGGGCTCTTGGCGGGACACCGGGGCGGACGGGGCGGCTCGGTCTCGCTGCGCGGCACCCCCCGGGGGTGGGGGGTGGGGGGCGGATTGCGCAACCTGCGCTGTCGGATCAATGGCGGGGAACACAGGAGGAGTCGGAGACCTGCGGCGACGATCCAGGATGTTCAGGAGAGGTGAACCGGACGGATGTGGATCACAGAGGATACGGGGCTTGACCGGCTCGCCGGGCTGCCGTGGGGGCCCGGAAGAGCGGCGCTTCAGCGACGGCTGAAGAGTTTTCCTCCTCGGAGGAAATCCCGATCCCGATCAGCTGGTGCATGTTGCTGGTGATCTCCTGCAAGCCGATCGTGGTCCGAAGGCGGTAGCAACACGAGATCCATGATGCCTGAATGGGTGAGTAACTGTTTTCGAGATACGAGAGTGTGTAGTAGCGTTGACGTGCTGCCCGAGAGCCAGCGTGCATAGAACGAGAGCGAAGAGGAAGTGAAGGTTAGGCTGGTATTTGAAGGTTTGCCGGAAGAGGCGTGGTGCCGGAGGAGGCGTGGTTGAGGCGTGGTTGAGGCGTGGTCCTGCTCCCGAAATTCGCTTGTTAAGCTCCAATTCTAAACCACATACATACTGAATCACGCACTGAGGTGGTGGTGATGGTGTGTGTGTGTGTGTGTGTGTGTGTGTGTGTGTGTGTGTGTGTGTGTGTGTGTGTGTGTGTGTGTGTGTGTGTGTGTGTGTGTGTGTGTGTGTGTGTGTGTGTGTGTGTGTGTGTGTGTGTGTGTGTGTCCAGGACTTCAATTTTGTTGTACCTGTTGTAATTGTAGGTGCAGACTTTGCAGCTTCAATCACTTTCCTGGAGGGTACATACTTCTACATACTCCTACTTACTTACTTACTTACATTTTAAAAACAGCCTCGTTACTCTATTTCATTTCAGCCTTTAAATAAAAACTATCCAGTTAAATTGCTCCATCCGGATAGAGTGAATTTGGTTGTGGTTGTTTCAGATGTTCTTGTCCAGTTTTGTTCTTACATCCGTTCCCTCAGATTCCGGCAACTAAACTTGGATGTACATTCCAATAAAGGTTAGGATAAATGATAACATGCCTCTGAAGTTTGACTTTTTGCACCATTAAATATAGGCAACTAGTCATCATATCTCCTGCTCTCTGAAACACATGTTAATGCTCAATAGTACACAAATATGGTTCTTTAATATATTTGCATTATACTAAGATGCATTCATTTTCAATGGCTTTTGTCCTTAATGGCTTTTTCCCCCTTACATTACTTTTATACTTTAAGTAGAATTGAAAACAGTACTTCTATACTTTTACTTGAGTAAAAAACTTGAGTTGATACTTCAACTTCTACAGGAGTATTTTTAAACTCTAGTATCTATACTTCTACCTGAGTAATGAATGTGAATACTGAAGACACCTCTGTTAAAAAGACACACACACACACACACACACACACACACACACACACACACACACACACACACACACACACACACACACACACACACACACACACACACACACACACACACACACACACACAGAGAAAAAAAACTGCTTTAATAAGATATTTAAACGTGGGATTTCTGATAAACAGTTATTATTAATGTGAATATGATGACAAAGGAGGTAGAGCCAAAAATAGATCAGCGAAAACAGTTGTGGTGCGACCTGGATGTTCCTCACCCCCTCTGTCCCCCTCTCCTCCCTGCGCGCACTCGTCACGTGTCAAGGCTGATTTATGGTTCCGCGTTACACCAACCGTACCGCACGCGTCGCCGCGTACCCTACGCCGTAGGCTCTGCGTCGATTTAACGCAGAACCATAATTCAGGCTTACCGCAAATCTTCACACACTCCTCAGCAGAAATTTTTCTACAAAACGGCAAGATATGAATCTACACTTTTTACACAGAATGGAGAAAACACAATAGGTTTAAATATCTAGCTCCCATTGGTCGTTTATATCGTTGAAAGAAAATAGAGGTTATAGTAGGCTACGTGAAAAGGAGTTCTTTGTATCTGCACTCGATTGCTGTTCCTGCGGAAGACCCGGATGTCTGGCACAGTAGAATTGAAATTGAATTGCAAGAACTGAATTTGAATTGTGAGAACTGAATGTAGATTCAGTTTTTCAATGCAATGATTCAAATTAAACAATACAAATTCAAATTGTGTGATTCAGATTCAGTTTTTTGATGGAATTATTCAAGTTGAGCAATTCAAATTCAAATATAAATTATTCAAATTCAGTTTCTAGTGGCACATATTTCTGCCCATAGTCTTGTATTAAAATGGTGCATATCACTGTTGAACTGAAAAAAAATCTTTACATGGCAAAGAAAATGAAACTGGCAGGAACAATACTTTGAAAATAAAATTGCAGGTTTAATATGTATTTAACTTAAAGTTGGGTAAAATATTGAGTTGTTTGAAAAGAGGGGCAGAATGAGCAGACCAATTACTGTGTGTGGCAATCCTGCAGAATCTTTTTTACAACATATGAAGTTTATGAAGATGTGTGTTGTAGGTAGCTCCCCAAATACTATTACAGTAAATGAGATATGATATATCAAGCTATAATAAAGAGTTGGGAGACAATTTTCATTCACCAAACTACGGAATTTGCCAATAATACCAATAGATTTAGGTATTTGTTACAGACATGGTTGATGTGGTTTTTCCAGCTTAAACTTTCATGTATAATTACACCAAGGAAGGTTGTTGATGTAACCTGAGTGAGCGGATCATCTCCTGTAGACAGACCGGTGTTAGATTTACAATATATTTAATTTTTTGATGCAAATATAATAAAATTAGATTTTTTTTATATTCAGTGATAGTTTGTTAATTTTAAACCATTTTGAAATGTTTTGTAAATTGTGATTAGCCTTTCCCATTAAAGATGAAAAATCATTATGTGAAATAAATAAGTTGGTAACACTTTACAATAAGGGTCCCTTAATTAACCTTAGTTAATGCATTATTAAGCATTAATTAACAGTTTAATAATAGTTAAATAACCATTATTATGTATTACTTAACATTAATTAGCATATTAGTTAATGCATTAATAAACAGTTAGTTAATGCATTATTAATCATTAATTAACAGTGTAATAATAGTTAAATAACCATTATTATGTATTACTTAACATTAATTAGCATATTAGTTAATGCATTAATAAACAGTTAATTAATGCCTACTGCTCAGAGTTAATTAATACATTAGTAAGCATTAATAAACGTTACATGATGTAATTATTTATCCTTATGTATGCATTACTTAGTATTAAGTAATACATTAGTTAATACATAAGTAAAACGTTAATAATGTCCCTAGTAATCATTTACTAATGATGTTTATTTGGAGTGAATATGCATTAAGTAACAGCTACCTAATACATCTACTAATCATTCGCTAATGGTGTACATGTTTACTGGATGGGCATTATTAAACAACTATTTAGAGTCTTAAGTAATCATTTCCTAATGGTGCTGTGTATGTTATCAGGTAGCTTACCTGACCTTATGAACGGTAACCTGACATAAACCTTAATAAATGTATAGGAGTGGCTCATAACCATTACTTAACCATTAGTAAAGGCTTGCTGGACCCTTATTGTAAAGTGTAACACATTTATCCCTTAGGTAACACATTATTAATGCTTAACTGCCTCATAAGCATTACTTAACCATAATTAACCATTAGTAGATACTATTCTGGACCCTTATTGTAAAGTGTAACACATTTATCCCTTAGGTAACACATTATTAATGCTTAACTGCCTCATAAGCATTACTTAACCATAATTAACCATTAGTAGATACTATTCTGGGTAACACTTTACAATAAGGGTCCCTTAATTAACGTTAGTTAATGCATTATTAAGCATTAATTAACAGTTTAATAATAGTTAAATAACCATTATTATGTATTACTTAACATGAATTAGCATATTAGTTAATGCATTAATAAACAGTTAATTAATGCCTACTGCTCAGAGTTAATTAATACATTAGTAAGCATTAATAAACGTTACATGATGTAATTATTTATCCTTATGTATGCATTACTTAGTATAAAGTAATACATTAGTTAATACATACGTAAAACGTTAATAATGTCCCTAGTAATCATTTACTAATGGTGTTTATTTGGAGTGAATAAGCATTAAGTAACAGCTACCTAATACATCTACTAATCATTCACTAATGGTGTACATGTTTACTGGATGGGCATTATTAAACCACTATTTAGAGTCTTAAATAATCATTTCCTAATGGTGCTGTGTATGTTATCAGGTAGCTTACCTGACCTTATGAACGGTAACCTGACATAAACCTTAATAAATGTATAGGAGTGGCTCATAACCATTACTTAACCATTAGTAAAGGCTTGCTGGACCCTTATTGTAAAGTGTAACACATTTATCCCTTAGGTAACACATTATTAATGCTTAACTGCCTCATAAGCATTACTTAACCATAATTAACCATTAGTAAATACTATTCTGGACCCTTATTGTAAAGTGTAACACATGTATCCCTTAGGTAACACATTATTAATCCTTAACTGCCTCATAAGCATTACTTAACCATAATTAACCATTAGTAAATAATATTCTGGACCCTTATTGTAAAGTGTAACACATTTATCCCTTAGGTAACACATTAGTAATGCTTAACTGCCTCATAAGCATTACTTAACCATAATTAACCATTAGTAAATACTATTCTGGACCCTTATTGTAAAGTGTAACACATGTATCCCTTAGGTAACACATTATTAATGCTTAACTGCCTCATAAGCATTACTTAACCATAATTAACCATTAGTAAATAATATTCTGGACCCTTATTGTAAAGTGTAACACATTTATCCCTTAGGTCGATGATTCTTAACCATAGGGCCGCGGCCCACACTTGGGCCGCGAGCGCCATCTAGTGGGCCGCGAAAAAAATTCAGTTTTGTACGTGTGGGCCGCGGGGGCCGCGGGACTGCATAGCAACTCCCGACCAAATGAGGAGAAGACCCTCAGCTAGCTCTAGGTGTAATAGTAAGATAAATGGTGTGTATTTATAGAGAAAATCCTTCATTTTGCACAGAGTAGGTTTAGATCCGCCAGGATCAGGGATCGATTACTTGGGTCTGCGCCCAGAGCGAGCGCCGCGGCGTGATCATTTACCCTGACTCGTCCGCGCAGCCGGGGAGGTCGGTGCCGCTCGGGCGGTGGGCTCCATCGTTACTGCTGAAGGATTGTACATGTAGATGTGTCGTCTGGACTGGACTGTTGTTCGGGCTCGCAAAAGCATCGGAAAGTGACTCTGCTGCCTGCAGCAGCCAGAGAGCTGCGGGTTCTGCCCGGCCGTCTCAGCTGATCAGGCTCGGATGAAATCCGACACGCGCAGTCCTGACAACTTATTAATGTAAATAAAACTTAGTAAGTTACTTAGTAAGTAATTAGCTTGACTCTTACAGAGATGAGAAGCCTAACAGGTGGAAAGGGAAGTTCAACCCGGAATGGACAGATTCATCCTGGTTCAGTCTTCCCACTGGGACAAAACCAGTGTCTCATACGTTCAGAGACCGTGGCGTTCAAAGTGCAAAAATGAAACGCCACTGAAACAAAACACAAAGTTTTTCATCAAACATATCCACTCAAGTCTGAACTGAAGTCACAGAAAATAAGCTGACCATCTTAAACATGTTTGGGTCCACATACAGCTGTGAAGCAGCTTTCTCCACAATGAACAGAATTAAAACTAAATATCGTTCCAGGTTCATCAATGAGCACCTTCTCATGTGCATGAGAACCTGACACCATCCAGCCCAGATTTAAAGTCCTGGCAGGAGAAATTAGAGCTCAGTTCTCTCACTGAACGACAGAAAGTGAGGGCATAAGATTAAGGGGAAGAAAGAAAAACTGCAAAACTTTTAAATTGCTAAGATGTGTTTATATTAATTTATTATAAAAATGTGTTGAGACAATTAACAAAGAAAAGGGGAAATTCAAACTGCTGGTAAAGAAATAAAATAAGATAGCATTTGAAAAATAAAATAAAATCTTATTTATTTATTTTATTTTTAAGAGAAAAAAATGTGTAATTGAAGTTACACATGTTAATGGGCAAATATGTACTTTTTTAATATAACAGTCAGATGCAGATGTTGATACAACTATGAGGCTACTTGAATATATATTATTGCGGCTTTCCTGTACTTATTAGAGCCGCTTGAGAGTTTTTGTTGGGTCCTGTATATTTGTATGACGCGCTGCTGCTGACATAGAAGCACGCTGAGTCCGAGATACGTTTTTATGGCGTTTAATGACAGGTGCTCAGCCAAATCGGCCTCCCGATTACATTCACTTAGGTTTTAAATGTGTACACTGCAAAGTGTAATCGGGGAGATCAATAAAATGCGGTCAACAAAAATTACGGCTACCCAACTCGCCTCTCTCCTGCCCAGTGCAGGTGATTTGATTCCTTATATAAGCTACGGTGATGACCCACGTGACCCAAACTTCCTTCATCACCGTGGCAACCAGACCAAACAAATGAAACATCAATATGTGGCTCCTACACACCAGCCCCTAATTATTGAACTAATCTCAATAATTACTGACATAATAAGACAATCATTTTAACATTAAAGCTCAAAATGTCCAACCCATAATCCACACACGAATCTTCTTTCTTCTTGAATCATATGACTCAAAGTCCACAGTCTCAATGGTCAAAGTCAAACAGTCCAAAGGAAAGAAGAAAAAATCCCAAAAAAAGTCACAACTGAAGCCGGTACATCCTCAGATGGCCTCAGCCTCCTGCAGCAGGCAAACCTTTGTGATTGGTCGATCCAGGCAGCTACTCCGGGTTTTAATCCGCACCTGACGGACGAATCCTCTTCGGTCTGGGAAGGTCTGTATCACTCGTCCCACAGGCCACGAGGTGCCGTGCTGTCCATGATAATGACAAGGTCTCCCACAACCAGATTCCTCTTCACTCCTGCCCATCTTTGACGCTCCTGTAGCTGAGGTAGATATTCCTTCATATCTTGCTCCACAGTCAAACACAACTCTGACCTTTCTTTTGGTGGGATGGTAAACTCTGTGGTGTGGTATGTACCATACTTTTCCATCACCACGGTCCAGCTCCTCTTCTGGCACCTTCTCAGCATAGCCTTTAGCCAGACGGTTGTTTATAAAGGTGTTATATTCAGTGTGGAACGTTGAGTCCTTCTGAAACCTTCTTTTCAGATGACACAAACGTTGCTCAACCACTCTCTTGTTGTTTGGCATGCTGATATCAATGTTCCTTAAAGGTAAAGCAATCTGATAATGCCCCTCCACCTGTTTTGCTGAGTTGGTGACAAACTTCAGGAACCTTTCATCTTCCTTTGACATCCCCAGTTGCTCTTCAATGCTACTTTCAGGGAAGTCATTCTTAAACTGTTGCTGCCAGAGGTCATCCAGGTTCACAACCGAAACTCTGTTGACAGTTACTTGTGGATGCTCCCAGCTAACAGTCTCTCCACTGTTTCCTGTCAGTGGACCATTAACAGTCCAGCCCAGCAAGGTTCGGATGGCATATGGTAGGGCTGGGCGATTATACGATCTCGATTTGTGATCGCGATCAAATTAAGTTCGATCACGGTGATCAGCTGTGGGTCTACTTTCTCGATCACGTGCAAAACATGCTGCAGCAAAGTGCACGACAACCAATCACAACCCGCTTCCCTGGCACCGCGCTGTCTGCATTAATTGATCATGCATGATATGCCGCAGCAAGTTGCATGACCATAGGCAGTAAACTAGTCACATCTGCCTCCCCTGCACTGGTGGGAGCAAGCGTGACCAGAGAGAATAAAACTACAAGACAACAACCGCAGGCTAGCGTTAGCTTAGCTTCGAGCCGACCGGGACTCACGGTTTGCGGTTATTTATTTATTTATTTCGCCGGACAACTTCTTCCGAGCGTACAGGAGGAGGGTGTGATGGATTCACAAAATGCCCTTCGTGATGGATGTATTGTGTTTTCGAAACGCACCCATTAAAGCTGTGATTCGCTCTGCTTGTACCACAAATTACTCATCACCGCCGACTTCAGAAACTCCGCGGCCCCGACATGGGTGTGTGTGTGCGTGCGTGCGCGCTCAGCGGAGTGAATGTGTCGGAGCGCGGAGGCAACAAGCAGAGCTCACCAGATGACGCCGTAGGCTCTGCGTTGGTGTAACGCAGGACCATAAATCAGACTTAAGTCCCTTTAGGCTAATACTGTGAGAAATAACCTCTCATAATAGCGGTACTACAGTTAATAAATGTAATAAAACTGCCGTTTCTGCTGGCTACTGAGTCCTGTAAGTGGCGAGTGAGTTTTAACTCCTTAATTACTAACCAGCGTCAGTCACACACAGTAAACAATCTGTGATGTTAGAGAGCCACCTGTTGGTCAATTTAAGCAACCGCATCGCCAGCTGCTTGACAGTGGCTCAACTCATATTAGTTTACTGTTTTTGTTTTTAATAATGTCATTGCAATTTTATTTATGCAATTGTGAAAAAAATTGCAAAATAAATGAAAAACTGTGAACAACCGCATTCCGTAGGCTATTCAGTAGGCTACTCGGTATTCAGCCAAGTCTTTAAATTTTATTCCGCTTCAGTTTCGGCCTCAAATTTTCATTTCGGTGCATCCCTAGTTTTTTCGGTGGGCACCACTGGTAGCATTCTGGATTCTTGTTAAAACATGCTATTTGCTTTATTTGTTAATAAAAAAAAAACGAATCTCTGGTTTCTTTCTATTTTATTCCAGAAGGGAGGGGGGATCTTCTGATTTAAAAAATCGTGATTAAAAATCGAGATCGTTCAATATGGGGAAAAAAATCGTGATCATTTTTTTTGCCATATCGCCCAGCCCTAGCATATGGTCCATCATCCACACTACACATCACTTCCAGTGGTTCCAGCGCTTTAGGAACATTGGTTCCAATCAGTAGCTCTATTCCTGCATCAATCTGAGGTAAGTGAATATGTTTCAGATGTGGCCATTGCTCAATATCCCTTTCAGTTGGAATATTTTCTCTGTTTACAGGCATGGACTCTTGTGTGTAAGCTCTTGGTAGCTCGAAAAAATTGTCCCCGTCCAGTCCGGCGACCTCCAGTCCTGACACTATGTTACTGCTTACGACTTTCTCCTGGCCCATGGTTCGAAGGAGAATGCGTCCCTTCCTCCCTGTTAGGTGGAGCTTGTGCATTAAGCTTTCAGTGCAGAAGACAGCAGTACTCCCCTGGTCCAGGAAAGCGTAAGTGATGACAGTTTTGGTTCCTTTGTTGGATTTGACCTGGACCGGCACAATGGGCAGTTTGCAGTCCTGGTCTCCAGCCCCTGTAAGACCACTTGACACGAGTGTACCGTCAACGTGCTCTGGGCTCCTCTCTGTCTGCACGGAATCATTGACGGGTTCCTTGTGAAGTATGGTGGGATGTTTAAAGCTGCACTTTGAGCAGGAGATCCTTTTCCTGCAATCTTTACTGATGTGCCCTGTGCACAAGCAGCCAAAACAGATGCCATTTTCCTTTAAGAAGCCTATCTTCCGTTGATGTGGCATTATTCCCATCTGTACACATACATCTAATGTGTGTCCTCCTCCACAGCAGATGCATACTTTCCTTCCCGTTTGCTTAATTTCTCTTTCTTTCGTTGCAGGCTGATAATTGTTCTCCACAGGTCCTGCAGTGGTAGCAAAGCTACTCTCCTTGTTTCCAGGACGAAGTTGCAGCTTGGGTTTGTTTGATCCTCGATTTATGGTTATTGATTCAGAGTCTTGTATGTTGCCAAACACCGGATCAGTCAGAATTTTCACTTGCTTTTCAATGAAGTAAGCAATGTCTGTGAGCTTAGCTCTCCGCTTGTGTTGTTCCTGCAGCTCATAGGCATGGTTCCTCCATCTGTCTCTCAGTTTGTAAGGAAGCTTTTTAATGACACACAACATGTTGGAAGGCATATCCATATCTGAAAGATACTGCACATCCTCCATGGAGTTACAGCAGCCTCTCAGGAAGAGGCTGTAGTCCTGCAGAGCCTTCACGTCCTCTGCTCTGATTAGAGGCCACGAGAGGGCTTTATCCATGTAAGCAGAGGCCACCTTTTGTTCATTACCGAACTGCTCATTTAATAAAGCTTTTGCTTTTATGTATCCCCGTTCTGAGTTTATGTGTTGACAGCTTCTCACAAGTTCTTTAGCATGACCTATTGTGTGTTGTTCCAAAAAATATAAACGATCACTGCTGTTAGTTGTGTTTCTCTCAACTCCATTCTCAAAAGCTTTAATGAACGTGTGATATTCCAATGGATCGCCATCATAGATTGGGATTTCTCTTTTAGGTAGAGCTGAGAGGCTTTGCTGTTGTACTAGCAACGTTGTTATTTCGTTCTGCTTCATCATTACGCCAATAATGTCATTTCTGGGTTCCAGATCCATTGCATTTAATCCTGGTTGTTCATGTGAATCCTGTGTGTTGAATGAGGGGTTCACAAGGAGTTGCACTTGTTCTTGTTCATGTGGAGTTATATTTAGGTTTGTGTTTGTATTTGTTTTGATTTGTTTTGGAATGAATTCATCTGCGTCAACATTAAATAACTGCTTAGATTGTGTATTTTCAAAGTATGATTTCATCCCATCAGAAACCTTTGATGCCACTTTTCCACTTGTTGTGCTTCGTATCTTGAGAATTTCCAGCGTTGCCATTTTTTCTGCAATTTCAGTGTTGAGTTTGAGTTCTTCTCTCCTTTTGCGCAGGCGTTGTTCCTCTTCTTCCAAAGCATGCTTTTCTTTTAATAGTCTTTGCCTCATGTTTAAGGCTGCTAGCTCAGCTTCTGCCTTTAGACGTATGGACGAAGTTGAAGAGCTCTCTGACTTAAGTGTTTTATGGCTTCCCACATTTGAAACACTGTCATTTGGTTTAATGTCATCCTCAATTTGTATTTCTTCATTAATTTCTGATGAATCCTGGTGCTCCTGACAGGGGTTTTGTTCAGTTTCAACAATCCAGTTTTGAGTGCTCTTTTGAAATGTATTGCTGTAATCGATGATAGTTGAAAACCATTCTTTTTGTTTGATGAGTTCATCTTCAGGAAGTAAAGGCAACAGTCTACTGTGCGTAGTTGTAGCATTTTCACACAGTGTGTTTAAGGTCTCCATACATTGTTTCACTTCCGACACATTTTTCTCTTGTTTCATCAACTGTTTCATTTGTGGTATCAAACCTTTTATTTTATCAACATCACGTTTGCGTTCTTTTTGCAGCATTTCAATTTTATACATAATACAATAACACAGTATGATAGGCTGGCATAATTTTATCATCCTTCATTTTATGTATTGTAGCAGAAATGACTTCAGTGGCCTTTATAACCTCCTTGCATCTTTTAGCAAAGTCTGCCACCGTCACCCCCTTCTCCACCTGATCATATTCTTCTGGAGCAGCTATTGCAAGCTCGGCAATCGCTGCAGTCCTCACAATAGTAGTCTGTCTACTCCATACTTCTCGAAGGATTTGGCCATATTCTTCCCCGTCTGGAAAATGGCAAGGACTTCCTTGTACCTCTTCACCACATCACCTGGTCCTCCAACTAATATAAACACACAAGAACAAGAAGGAATGTATCATTTGAATCATGAGATTGATGAGAAGAAAAAAACAAATCATTGTATTTTACTGTTAATGTTCAATGTGCCGCGAGACACACTAATCCCATATGTGACACCTCAACACAGTGTAGAAGGATTTTCTGGCACAACTTCACCAAGGTACATGGAAACACCATGACACACACAGGGAATTATCAAGGCTAAATTGGGAGAAAAAGAGGAGAAAATGCTAAATAAAAATGGACACATTTGGGGTGAATCATTTTTGGAAATGAACATTCATTTGGACCGTACTGGTCCATCTGGTACATTACTCTATCAGCGTGCAGGGCTTGAATTTAGCACTCGCCACTTGCCATTTGCGACCCAAATTCCTCAAGTGGCAAGACAGATTTTCTTGCCACTTGGCTAGTTAGAAAAATCGAGATTCCCAACTGTTGTGCCATTTATAAATCAAATTGAGATTCCCAATACTGTGCGCACCATCGCACCTTTTTATTTTTTATTCTTGATGTCAACTCCGGGTGAACCGTCTGAGTCTGACTCTGAAGAATGAATAGTAAACACTCTGAAGAACAACTGGAGAAAATGGACCAATGCAATGTCTCAGTTTGACCAGCAGGGGGCACACTGTATAGTTCCTTAAATGGTTTAGCTGGTGTATTGTGGTTGTCTTAAGACAGGCTAGGTTGGTTGTTGTAGTCTTTATAAGACACTTTCGAGCTAATAATAAAAAGGCTGCTTTCGTTCACTTGTTCGTTCTCATTTGGACATTTTTATCCAGCCCAGAATAAACACATTATTTATACAATACACCTGCTGCATTATAGAATATACAGACAGGACAGGATCAAAGTGTTACTTTGAAGGTGTAATGCTATATATTCCTCCATAAATGTTAAATTTACAATTAAGTAGGCAACTACTGAAATTAAATTATACAAGAACACATCATGCAATCTCATTTTCCACCAATAGTATAGTAGTACACTACTGAATGATAATTGTAGCGTATAGAAAAACAGGATTGATGTAATATGGTACTACGATGACTGCTATATACAAGTGATGTCGAAATACAAAAGTAAAGCAACGTTTTGGTTTTGGTTAGTAAAAAATCTGGTTGGCTAATAACTTTTTTCATCTACTAGCCACTTGGCTAGTAAGTCAAAAAGTTAATTTCAAGCCCTGTCAGCTTGTCATGAGAGATTGATCTACTTTGTAGGGACAACAGACACATACAGCTCAAGCCAGCCAAGAAATACGTTTCACATACCCCGCAGGCGAGAGCGATGTTTGCTTTTCTTCGCCTTTTTCTCCTTATCCTGTCAGAGCTGGATTCAGAGCTGGATTCAGAGTCATCCTCACTGTCGTCTTCACTGTCATGCTGCATCTCAGATCCCCTCATCGCTTCATCATCACTGTCTTCTCTTGTGGACTGTTGAGCCTCCTTGAGACATGTCAAAGCTATGGATGCAAGGATTGATAGTTGATTACATCAGTTTGATTGCTTATTGTATACAAACACCTACAACAACAAACACAGCTATGACACAACTTTCGCACCCACAGCGTACACACCCATCATTCTTTAACCCTCGAGCATCCCTTAAAATTAATATACACTTTTTACCCATAGTCCAAATTTGCCTCATTGACTACCATCTCATAAAAGTGCAATAAAAATGTAATACATATTTATTTTCACTTTCACCACATAAAATCTTTTCAACAACTTCAGACCTAGCCATAGATATAAAGTTAATTATAATCTTTAAACATTATTTTTACAACTCCTGATTTTTTCAATAGAAAAATCACAAAATATGCAATATTTTCAAAAATTAGGTTCAAAGTGAAATATATTACAGCATTGACTATGTCAATAATTGATAACATTTATTTTGATGCATTATTATTTTTGGAACAATGATTGTTCATTTAAAAAAACTTACACTCTTTACCTTCATGTCCAAATTTGCCCCATTGACTCCCATTATAACCACATATTTTTTATGTACTGTAATTCTTACCTATTATAATTTTTTTCCAGACGAATTCCTAATAAATCTAAGCCTCTACCTTCAAAATACAGAGAAAACAGGTTTTATGTCTGGTGACCCCCCAAAACTAGCAGGGGCAGCAGAGCTTCATCACATCAAGTTTCAGTGACGTCTCATCCATCCCGCTCTGTGTTTAGTTGGGGTCTTTCATTTAAAAAAGTGTCAGCCTTCACGAAGTGTATTAGCTTCTACACACACCCTTTCAGTTACATGACTGAGAAGTCAGTCTTTCAAATTTACCGACGTAAACTTCTTCTTCTCCATTATTCAACTGTTACTGAGTCAAATATGCAGCATCTTTTTGAAAAGTTTACATTTTGTCAGAATGATGTATTTGTTATGACAACTTGAATTGTGAACTTTTACTTGTCATGAAGTTAACATTAAGAGCTAACAGTTTAACGTAGTTAGATTAATCTTACCATGTTTTCCAGATGAATTTCCCTTTTCCGCTTTTTTCTTGTGCGTGGTTAGCCTGGTCCTGTGAGGAGGTGACACGCCGAGCTCTTCCATCCTGAGACGCTTCTGTAGATGGGGCCGCGGTCAGTGCGCGCAAAGAAAAAAGTGTGGCGTGCGGCGTTCAGGCCAGTTCGGAACTAAGGCTTTTAACTAAAGCCTAATATTGGTGCTCCTAATCGGGAAATTCAGAGTCTTCTTGGAGAATCAGTTTTCTGACATCACACAACAATGTCTAATGACAATGTCTGGAACGCTTTGAAGACAGAAATGGGAGTTTTCAATGGGGAAACCCAGAGTTCTGAGGTGTCATGAACGCAGCATTGGCGCACACCAGAACTCAGGAGTTATCGCGGTGTAACCTGGGTGTAACTGCCTTGAAGGAGGAGCAGAATTTTCTGGCAGGACGGACAGTAATTTTAATAGGATAGCCATTTACCAAGCTGCACGTTTCATTTTAGGAGCACTTTAGTGGGTTTCATTTTAGTGGGTTAAAGTTAGCAAACGAGTTGAGTGAGCTGACAGAAGGCAAAAAAAAAAAACACAAACACCTCAAACTAATTGAATGGCTCCAAAAGAAAAAAATACTGAGATGGAAAGTCAAGTGCAACCGGTGCCATCACAAAATGAAGCTGAAGAAAAAGATGGTGGATCTGTGGACCGATTTGAATGGTAGGTAACTTTGGCTAACATTGTGGGATAACTTTTTAGGTCAGTATTATTATTGTTATTATTATTATTATTATTATTATTATTATTATTATTATTATTATTATTATGATTATTCGCCAGCTTGATTTCATGATGGACAACATTGCTGCATCCTCAAGAACCCTTTCAAGAATGGCAAAGCAACGGGAGGTCTGCGTGACAGCGATGGAGAGGCTGCATCATAGAGAAGGACAGAGAATTGGGGGAAGGAGCATTTCGTGGTGATAGATGAGTCACTTCAGACATAAAAGGTAACGTTTTATATTAACTGCTACAAATTGTTAGGCTGCTAATTATGACTTAGTCTTGTGATGCCCAACGTTCAGGTCGAGACTGGACAAGACTTGAATGTCTGGGTAAGTTAGTGCAGGATTTTGTAATAGTGCTACCGCTGGTTGCAACCAGCTTCCTTGAAAAGGTAAAATAGGTAAAATAGGCAGGTTAAATAAGAGTTTTCTTTTTCCTGCTCCTTTCTGAACATGGATAGAGATGCAACTGTTTGCTATTTCCTTTGGTAAAATTTGAATGTTTCCATGGGCAGAACAAGTAAATGAAATTAAATGAAAATCTGTGTTAGTCTTTCATCCTCAACCAATGATTGGTTAGCTCTGCTTTGCACACACCTTACCAGAAACGTCAGCAATGTTAGCAACGAAAGGCCCACCCTAAAAGACTGTTGGTTGGTTTTGGTTTTGTAAACTCACAAAACGTTTCCACCCAGACACCCGCTTATTTTTACAAAATTGAGGTGGAACTTCCCCAGACAATCATTTTGAAATATTAGAGTTTGGAAACGAGACTAGTTATAACCACATCACCAATGTGGAAACATTAATTAGTATATTCAAAGATTCAATATGTAAATTTTGATCAGAATTTTGAGGTAAAACATTACAAAATCATGTGCAATTATCAGAAATATGTTTAGAAAGAAGAGTTTAAATGTTATGTCAAAGACATTTACCAATTGAAGATGCAAAAGGCACCAAATACAAGCGCAACAGTAAAAGTTGGTGGCGAAGTGCAAATATGCGGCCTCCAGCAGGGAGCAGGGTGCGGATTTTTATTTTAAAAGTTGTACCAGCGCTCCTGCTCCATCCCGCTCCAATTTAGCTCCAGGGCCACCCATACCTGACCTACAACCAGCTTGTTTTCTAGCTGGATCTGTTTGTTATCGAAAAGTATGTAAGTGATTAAATTATTATTCAAACTGTGGGAGGGAAGAGATCTGAAACAGAACTCATACTGGAATCTGACGATGCCAGGTTTGGGTTTAAGTGTACAACGCTGCTTTTTTGGACAGGTCTGTGAGCAAGGAGCAAGAAAATTCTCACCTGCTCTGTTTCCCTCACATGCTCTGGTCCACCATCCTAATGTGGAGATCTATACTGTATTTTTTAGCCTGGTATTTGGCTGTACTTTGTGTGTATAAAAAGAGTTTAAAACTGCAAGATCTAACTGCTGTCTGAGCGTCGATCAGCTGAGCCAGAGCACAATGGGTGGGTCACTACACAGCTGTAGCAGCATATGTGTATGTTTTATAACATCGGCAAGAAAAAAAAACATTGTTGATTGTCTTCTCAATCGCAGTGAAACGATTGGATTGCCGATCGACAGAAGCCAAGTTGAAACAGCAGCCCATCATTTATAATGTTCATGCTTATAATGATGAAAAACAGAATGGGACAGAATCATTCCTATAGAAACTCTTAAATTTGGCTATAGTAATCATCCATTCCATGGAAATCTTGCATTTTACTTTGTCTAATCAGATTTGTCAACTTTATTCCTGCTAACATTATAAATGCATCTGACACAAGGTTAATAATCTTGTTTCTTGTTCTGTCATTTTCCCCAAAACACAGTATGGAAGGGGCAGGATGGCTGGGGGCTGGGGGCTGGAAGCGGAGGAAGTGGGTGTTCGGGATGCTGGGGGTGCAAAGCACGCAGAGGCGGCCAGGGCGAAGACATCCAGGGAAGCCGGTGCTTCGCTTGGTGGAGAAGAGGGGGAGGAGGGAACTGGTGCCACTCATAGCTCATCATGTCAAAAGGGAGCAGACATTTCCAGGGAGGATAAACAGAGGGTAGCCTATCATACTGTGTTATTGTATTATGTTACTAAATAATGTTTGTTCAAAGATCTCCTCTGTGCGAATTGTTACGTATCTGTTATCACAGATGTGTGTGTGTATGTATATATATATATATATATATATATATATATATATATATATATATATATATATATATATATATATATATATATATATATATATAAATATGTATACATATAACAAATGTTATCTGTTATCTGTTTTATTTTGTTTTAAATAAAAAGTTTAAACTTCTTTATATGTGATTGCTTTATTTACTAATGGTTAACTATGGTCAAGTAATGCTTATGAGGCAGTTAAGCATTAATAATGTGTTACCTAAGGGATAAATGTGTTACACTTTACAATAAGGGTCCAGAAAAGTATTTACTAATGGTTAATTATGGTTAAGTAATGCTTATGAGGCAGTTAAGCATTAATAATGTGTTACCTAAGGGATACATGTGTTACACTTTACAATAAGGGTCCAGAATAATTCTTCTTCTGGCTCTCAGCGAAGGCGGACGCTTTTCTGCTCCTCTCCCTTATCCTTATCTCCTGCCCTGCTACTGCTTTTGTCCTGTCTCATCTTCAGAGTCTCTTCTTTTCACTCCTCCGAAAACTCTACAACCATGGAATTGATTAACTGGTCTCTCAGCACAATTGACCAAATTTTTGCAACAAGAAGACAGGGGGTAAGGGAGCCCTCCTGCCCTGACGGGACATTCTTTGCCGGCTATTCGATGGACGCGTATAAGGTGTGGAAGCCGTTGTGTCTGGCAATTTTGTCAGTCGAGGATGCAGAAGATGCCTACATATTTGGATTTATGATCGCAGGATTTCTCCTGATTATCTCCTTGATTGGAGGAGGCGGTCTCCTGATGTATCGACAAATGCGTAAGTCGTCGGCGGCCTCTTTCAGCCACTTAGAAAGGCTGCCGGACGTGGCAGAAGGATCAAGCAAAGCGATCAGCACTCTGACTTTTACGCTGGGAGAGCAGGCCCGCAAGCTGGATGTGATTCTCGAGCAGAACCGCAGGCTGGCGGGGGGCTTTGAGAAGATGGATAACAACATGGAGAAGCTGAGAGCTCAGCTTGGTCGGAATGATTGATTGATCACTATTTCGTCTGATTGAAGCCGCTGAGAATGATCAGAGACTGGAAAGGCAGACGGAAAATTACTGGGCTGCCTGTTCTCAAAACAACCGCTGATTTACGAATTTGACCTCGAGAGAGCGGCTTGGCACGACCGCTCCTGCTCACAATCTCCTGGAGGAATGCAAACAAGATAACTCTGACTCTGTCTCCTAGCCCTTCTCTCCCCAAAACACCTGAAGATCCACCCCCAGAACTGTACGGCCGCCCGAAACATCAAGGACGCTTGGCTCTTTTTCTGGGTGAAAGGTCTTGGACTTATCGCGCCACAGACTCTCACACACACACTGACACACACACCCACCCCCCCTCTCCTCATCCAACCGCCTTACTGGCTCCCCCCACTTATCAGTATCCCCTCCTGACACAGTCTCCGGGTTGGAGCGCCAACTGGCAGGTATTAATACACAGTGTGAAGATGCCTTTTTTTTCCCTCCTCCCCCCCCATCCCAATGTTACCCTTCCTCTAAAATGGCGTCCGTATTAATGGTGCCATCGGTGTAAACCGGAGTCAAGTTCTCTCGTCTGATTTATGTCTGACCTGGCAATAAAGCTTTTCTGATTCTGAATAGTATTTACTAATGGTTAATTATGGTTAAGTAATGCTTATGAGGCAGTTAAGCATTAATAATGTGTTACCTAAGGGATAAATGTGTTACACTTTACAATAAGGGTCCAGCAAGCCTTTACTAATGGTTAAGTAATGGTTATGAGCCACTCCTATACATTTATTTATTGTATTGTTCCTCTGTAACTTGTATTCAAGGACACAACAAGATGGATGCTTCAAGACCTACTTTATTCTTCTTCGTGCTCCTTTTTACAGATAGTGACCTCCTATTAGTGCGACCCCTACAGGCCATAACCCACCATTACATCTCCCCCTTTTAGATAAAAGATTATCTGTTTAACAGAACTTTCTATGACAATCAAGTGCTTTAAACAGTATAGCTACTTATGAACTTCATTCCTTATCCATAACATCACTTAATGTATTTCATAGAATCCTTTTTAAAGGAAGTATAATTACGGGAACTAACAAAATACATTTTACAGCAGACAAAGTAAGATTATAACTCATCACTAGAACCTTTTACTTTTAACCATCAATCATCATTTTCAGTTGTTCTTCTTTACTTAACTCTCTTTTAACATTTCACTTAGTGTGAACTGTAGGTGTCAAACATTCATAAGTTAAGTCTATCAGGAGGCTTGGACAGTCTCCCTGACCTAGTTATTGTTCCATCATGAGTCAAAGTGTCCTGTGGTGCTGGGGGCGCTGGTACTTCCCTGAGGTGGGACCGGTTACGTCGCAGCCGTCCTCCATCTTGAGTCTGCACCTCGTAGGAGCGTGGTGTTGCTGCCGGACCCACAACTGTCCCTGTAGTGCGTGCGGGTCGGATCCACACCTCTTGACCAGGCTGAAGAGGTGGCAGGATTTGAGTGCGGTGTCTCTGGTTGTATGTCTGTCGTTGTTGTAGTTTTAATGTTGTGTCTTTTTCTTTGAATCTCTCCAGATCCGGCCACTGTGGTCGAAGTTGCTCCAGGGATACTGGAACTGGTGTTCTAATTCTCCTTCCCATCAGAAGTTGAGCTGGGGAGCTCCCATGTGCCAGTGGAGTGGCCCTATAGGCTAACAGGGCTTTGTGGAAGTCTCCTTCTTTTATTAAGAGCGACTTGACTGTTCTGACGGCCCGTTCTGCCTCCCCATTGCTGCGTGGATAACGGGGGCTGCTTGTCACGTGTGTGAAGTCGTACTCTTGGGCAAACTGTGCAAATTCATGACAGGAGAATTGAGGGCCGTTATCTGTGACCAGCACCTCTGGGCAACCAAACCTAGCAAATACAGCTTTAAACCTTGTGATAGTCTGTTTTGCTGAGGTGCTTCCCTGCAGGCTGCACACTTCTATGTAGCGTGAGTAATAGTCTATTATGACTAAGTAGTGTCCATTCTGCCACTGGAAAAGGTCTGCTGCGACCCTCTGCCACGGCCTGCTGGGAAGTTCTGTTGTAAGCAGAGGTTCCACTGGTGTCTGGGATTCACGCGCACAGACTCCACATCTTTCCACCATTTGCTTCACTGCAGATGTGATGCCCGGCCACCAGACTGACTCACTTGCTCTGGCAAGACATTTATTAACACCCTGATGTCCTTGGTGTAGTTTTTGCAGGATATCAGGTCTCATGTTTTCAGGGATTATGAGCCTCTCGCCTTTCATAAGCAGTCCTCCTCCATCATGCAGGACTGACCGTTCAGGCCAGTAAGGTAGCAGCAGCTCATGCACATCACGTCTGTGTTTAGGCCAGCCTTTTTCAATGTAACGACTGAGACGCTTACATACATTGTCTGACGTTTGTGCTCTCTTAATCTGTTCAAGCCTTGTTGGTGTGGCTGGCAAGTTTTCCACAATGCTGTCCAGATAGGCTTTGCACTCTTTTTCCAGGTCTTGTTCTGCCTCTGTGGCTGTAGCTGGAAGCGGCGCCCTGGACAGAGTGTCAGCTGTTATCAGGTTTTTACCTGGGACATGGATAATATTGAAGCTGAACCTGAGCAGCCGAAGTCTGAATCTGATGATCCTCGGCGGGAGGTCATCCAGTGCTCTGGACTTCAGGAGTGTTATAAGCGGCTTGTGATCAGTTCTTATGATAAAGTCCAGGCCACTTAGGTATCCTCTCAGGCGCTCGCAGGCCCAGGTTACAGCCAAAGCCTCCTTCTCGATTTGTGCATATCGGGATTCGGCTTTAGTTAGACTTCTGGAAATGAAAACAACAGGTTTCCACTCACCATCTTTTTGTTTTTGGGTTAACACACCTCCCAGCCCATATGAAGAGGCATCAGCGGAAACCATAGTTTCATGTTCTGGACTGTACTGGGCTAACACTGTCTCTGACCCCAGTTCTTTTTTTGTCTCTAGAAACGCTTTCTGTTGAGGGGCTCCCCATATCCAACTGTTCTCTGTCTTCAACAGGTCACGGATGGGCTTCGTTAAGTCGGGCAGTCGTGGTGAGAATTTCCCCACAAAGTTCACCATGCCCATAAAGCGTCGAACATCGGCCACATCCTGCGGCTCAGGCATGTCAAGAATCGCTTTTATTTTATCTGGATCCGCTCTAATGCCTTGACTGTTTATAACATGGCCCAGAAAACGGATCTCTGTCAGAGCAAACTGACATTTTTCATTCAGGGTGAGCCCCGCCTCGCTGAATTTTTGCAGAACTCTGTGCAGCTTGCCGTCGTGCTCTGCTCGGTCCCTCCCTGTGACCAGGACATCATCAGCATGACACCAGACCCCATCAATGCCATCAATCAGCTGAGAAATCCTCTTTTGGAAGTGTTCGGGGGCTGATGATATACCAAAGGGCAGGCGTTTGAAGTAATATCTGCCCTCTGGTGTGATGAACGTGGTCAAGAACATAGAGTCTTTATGGAGTGGTACCTGCCAGAAGCCTGATGTAGCATCTAGCTTTGTGAAAACTCTGGCACCTTCCAACTTGGCTAATGTTTCATCCACCGCCGGTAAGATGTGTCTCTCTCTGATGACGCTCTCGTTCAGATGGGTCAAGTCCACACAGATCCGTATTTTCCCTGATGGTTTCACAATAGGGACCATGCCTGCGCACCATTCTGTTGGTTCCTCGACACGGGCTATGACCCCCATTTTCTCCATGCGGTCTAATTCCTCTTTGACTTTGGTGCGAAGGGGAATAGCTACTCGTCTGGGGGCAGAGAGGGCGTAGGGGACTGCATTTTCTTTCAGTTTAATTTTATATTCCCCTTTTAGTTTACCTAGCCCTTTAAAAATATCTGGGTAGGTTGCACGAAATAGTGTCTCTGCTTCATCTATGCTGTGAAGCTGGGGGATCATGTGCAGTCTGCGAATGGCAGGGAGGCCCAATAAAGGTGTGGTCAAGTCCTTCACAATGAACACCTCCTCCTCAATCTTTCTGTCCCCTCTTTGAATGACAGCATGCACTTGCCCCTTAACATCCAGCGGTTGGTTGGCCGGGCCCAGCAGCGGCCTGCGTGTAGCTGTGTGACTGCCATACCTGTCCTTTGTGTACTCTGATTCTGGAATAGCAGTCACTGATGCACCCGTGTCCACTTTAAAGCGCAGCGGACCATCATTTATGGTAAGTATTTCAGTCCATGTAGACGACTGTGGATCGGTAACAGCTCCCAGGTAAGCTGCCGCCTCATCATCCTCAATGGATTCTAATTTTTGAGCTGATCTGCATACAGCCGCAAAGTGTCCCTTCTTTTGACATTTTCTACATTCAACATCTTTAGCTGGACAATCAGTCCATGAATGTTTTGGGGTTTTGCCACATCTCCCACACTGTTTTGACTTTGTTGATGTAGACTGTGGCTGAAAATGACTTATGCGTTGAGTAGACCTCTTCATATAAGCTGGTCTCTTACTGTTGTGGAACACTGCATCCAAGTTCCCTGGTGTATCGGCTGACCGCATGACGGCTTGTTGCTTTTTCACCTCCTCCTGCTGCCTCACTTGAAGTATGGCTGTAGTTAAATCCAGATTTGGATTGAGCTGTAGTCTTTCAGACAGTTTTGCATCACGTATGCCGACCACAATCCTATCTCGGATCATTTCCTCACGTAGGATGCCATAGTTACAATGTTCAGCCAACTTGTGTACTGAGGTGATGAAGTTCTCTGCAGATTCGCCGACTTCTTGACATCTTTTATTGAACTTGGCTCGTTCAAAAATGACATTGTGCACTCCCACGAAGTGTTGATCAAAAGCCTGTTTCACTTCATCATAGTCATTTTGTTTGTCTTCTGCCAGCCGCAGTGACGAGAGGATATCATCGGCTCTATCACCCATCGTGTAGATGAGAGAGTTCACCTGGTATGCTCCGTCTTTGTCTTTTAATCCAGATGCAACTCTGAAGCGTTCAAACCTTTTAATCCATGCAGGCCACGAACTTGGCTCGAAGTCGAACGGTCCCGGTGGTGTGATGGTGAATATGTGGTCCATGTTGAATGTTGTTAGCTTGCCGCTAGCTTGTTAGCATTCGCCGACGTGCTCATTCATTCCTCTTCTCCACAGATCACCCGTCCTCACTCTTCTCACCGGTGAGCAGCTCCAACTAGTTGTCTGTGCCACCAGACTCTGTCTGTCGTGGATTCTCAACTCTGACACCATGTATTGTTCCTCTGTAACTTGTATTCAAGGACACAACAAGATGGATGCTTCAAGACCTACTTTATTCTTCTTCGTGCTCCTTTTTACAGATAGTGACCTCCTATTAGTGCGACCCCTACAGGCCATAACCCACCATTACAGTTTATGTCAGGTTACTGTTCATAAGGTCAGGTAAGCTACCTGATAACATACACAGCACCATTAGGAAATGATTACTTAAGACTCTAAATAGTTGTTTAATAATGCCCATCCAGTAAACATGTACACCATTAGCAAATGATTAGTAGATGTATTAGGTAGCTGTTACTTAATGCATATTCACTTCAAATAAACACCATTAGTAAATTATTACTAGGGACATTATTAACGTTTTACTTATGTATTAACTAATGTATTACTTAATACTAAGTAATGCATACGTAAGGATAAATAATTACATCATGTAACGTTTATTAATGCTTACTAATGTATTAATTAACTCTGAGCAGTAGGCATTAATTAACTGTTTATTAATGCATTAACTAATATGCTAATTCATGTTAAGTAATACATAATGGTTATTTAACTATTATTACACTGTTAATTAATGCTTAATAATGCATTAACTAACTGTTTATTAATGCATTAACTAATATGCTAATTAATGTTAAGTAATACATAATAATGGTTATTTAACTATTATTAAACTGTTAATTAATGCTTAATAATGCATTAACTAACGTTAATTAAGGGACCCTTATTGTAAAGTGTTACCAAAATAAATTCTCGCATAATGTCACCCAATACCTCATATAGCCCTCTTCATAACTACAATCGCTACAGGCACAGTGAATTTCAAACAATTTTACTGTATAAATATTAAAGGTGTAAACTTCAAACACCTTACTTTTCTAAAACCTTCTTCTACTTTCTATATTTAGTATTTCAATGTGTTTTATCTTTTACTGTCCTTATTGTTCAGCTGTGTTTTTTAATATTTATATTCCTATACTAATGATAATAAATATTTATAGGCGCCTTTCAGGACACCCAAGGTCGCCGTGCAAAAGGACATTAAAAACAATCAATAAAACATTGCCATCAATTAAAAACATAGCAAAGTACAATACATAAAACAGTAAAGTGCAATAATGAGGTTATTCCAGTTCCAAGATTATGAAAAGTTTTTAGAAAAGTAAGGTGTTTGAAGTTTACACCTTTAATATTTATACAGTAACATTTTTTTAAATTAAGCATGCTTGTAATGATTACAGTTGTGAAGAGGGCTATATGAGGTATTGGGTGAAATTACGGGATAATTCATTTTTATAGTCAGAAAAACAGAACCTGAAGTGAAAAAGGCGACTGACCTTTGTAGAAAAGTAAGGTGTTTGAAGTTTAGATGTTAATATTTCAATTTTTCCACAGTAAAATTGTTTGAAATTCACTGTGCCTGTAGTAATTGTAGTTGTGAAGAGGGCTATATGAGGTATTGGGGGAAATTATGGGAGAATTCATTTTTACAGTCTCTGCAAAACAGAACCTTAAGCGAAAAAGGAGACTGACCTTTTTAGAAAAGGTGTTTGAGGTTTAGATCTAAAAGAAAAGTGTTTCACCCTTTTCACAACTACAATCACTACAGGCACACTGAATTTCAAACCATTTTACTGTGGAAAAATTGAAATATTAAGGTGTAAACTTCAAACACCTTACTTTTCTAAAACAAATCAATCACCTTTTGCTTCAGGTTCTGTTTTGCAGAGATTGTAAAAATGAATTCTCCCATAATTTCACCCAATACCTCATATACCTCTCTTCTTAACTAGACTCACTACAGGCACAGTGAATTTAAAACAATTTTACTGTACAAATATTAAAAAGAAAACTCCTGCACACCTTCTTCTCACCGTACTCGTGTTTATTGGGCCAACGTTTTCGGTCATAGACCTTTTTCAAGGCATCAAACAGATCGGAACAAAAGCTTGTCTATTATAGGCTGGTAGGACTATGTGGTCCAATCAGGCGCCGCCACACAAACACCTGAGCATCTTCAAACAAGGTCACATACCGAAATACAGTCAGTGAGCATCACCAAAAAACCAGGGAAAAAGAGACAACACTTATAAAGTGCATGCATGAAATACATCAATCAATGACCATCGAATCCAAAGGTATAATCATTAGAAAGGGAGGATGATTATACCTGTAAAGTGTCAATCTTAGGTAGCAATCAATTTAAAATATTTACAATGAGGGAAGAGAGTCACACAGCAAAAATCCCATCTAAGTGTTCTGATCTTATACAGTATAAAAAATAGGGAGGATGAATGTACTGTAAAAACACAAAGTACATCAAAACTTATCATAAGGAGAACATTTTAGAATAAATAGGAGTCAGGGCCAGTCTCCTAATCCACCCATTCCCTGGAGAAAGGAAGGGAAAGGAGAACTGGTCAAATTCAACTCTCAAAATGTTTAAAGATACTCAGATAAAGAGGTGAATATATATATATATATATATATATATATATATATATATATATATATATATATATATATATATATATATATATATATATATATATATATATATATATATACATATACACACACACACATTACACAAGTTATACATATAGATACTGGCTATCGTTATTGTGGGGAAGTGTGAGGAAGGAAACTACACATGATAAAAAACCAAATCATAACATAACACTCAAAGGCAGTTCATCATTCAATCCCTTCGGTGCCAGTGTTTGTAAAGTAAAAATCCAGAAGAGCTCTCGACGTTTTAGCAGCAAGTCCAGATTCCCACCCCTCCGTGGAAGGCTGACTTTTTCAAGTCCACAAAAACGTAAAGTTGAGATATCATGTTTGTTCTCGTTGAAATGAACAGCCACAGGATAGTTAATGGCCCGGTTTCCCAGATCAGTTAAGTAGTTCTTAACAGCGAAAGACTTCTTTCAAACCTTCTTAAGGAGCCTGTGAAAGAGTTTCCCAGAGTTGCTCTTAGCTTAAGAATCTCTTTCATTAAGAAGAAAATGAAAGATGCTGCTGACCCAGTCTTTACAACCATCTTAGTGAACAAAGACTCACAGATCCAGCCACGTCAGGCAAATCAATATCACACCAAGCCATGAGATATTAAAACAATGCACCCCACACAAATTTTGATCTATTTTATACTTTAGATTTATATTGTTTAGCATTCATTGGTGACAGCAAAGGGGAAAAAAAAGAAAAATAAGGAATAACAAGTGTGTTCCTGTAAATGTTTTATGCATTGCGCAAAAATAAAAGGATCATAATTTATCAAAATTTGTCTGCACACATCCCAGATCTGCGTGCACATATGAGATAATGTACCACACTGAAAAATGCTTGGCTGTGCGCGCCGGAGCAGATGAGCCGCCTCCCTCGGATGAGGACGAGGATTCTGCGACGATGCCCCACCTCTGGTCCCCGGACCTCCAGCCCCCGGACCTCCCCGGACCTCCGAACGATGCCCGAGCAGCACTCCACCAAGCCGGTGTCCAGAGAAGACAGGAGCTCATCAAACTGTTTTTCTGATTTCACTTCCCTTTCACCAGTCACCTGAGCACCAACCAACTCCCCTAATCCCCAAACATTAAGAAGAAAAACAGCAATAGACGCACTATCACCACACCACCCATAACTGTCTAAAAACTACTAAACTCCGCCACTAACTTTCAAGAATACTTTATTGCTGCAATGTTTCAGTGCTTTTTCAGTGCTTTGAAGGTGTAGCATTGAACATTAAAGCAAAGTATTCTTGAACGTGTTCGGGAGTTTACATGTGGTTTTGGCTGGAAGAGGCGCGTGTGTCATGCGTAAAGCGTACATTACGCACACACTTATACATGGCATGAGGACTCTTGGAGTAAATTAATAAAATGGTCAATTCACAGGGACCCTCTGTGTAACCCCTATGAATCATACAACACAAGAATGAAAAGAGAACCAAGTTTAATTCAACCATAAACACAACATGTCAGGAAATGAATCAATATAGCCTAATCATGATTCACAGGGAGGGTCGCCCTCCGGAGGGTCGGCTGTAAGGCGCCTCGAGAAGTGGCATCTGTCTCCGCTGCAGCTCTAATCATCTGCTGCTGGAGGGCAGTGGACCTCTCAAGGTGGCCCTCTATACGCCGCACCACTCCGAGCTTCTCCCTCTCCAGGTCCACCAGCGTCTCGCTGCAGGTGCAGGTAGTGATAGCAGGCCGCTGTGTGCGGCCACCCCGCATGCGGACGCCGGTTCTTGGTGCAGGTTGGAGCTCGGGGACACGCTGGAGTGCGTGTAGGGTGACATATTCCTCGGACTCGGTACTTGGAGCCGGGGAGGTTGGTGGTGCTGGTCTGTCCCCGCTCCCAGGTGGCTCATCCACCGGTTGCGACAGGTCAAGCAGCTAAATAAACTTCCGAATATTTTTTTGAGGTGAAGGATTCTGTTTTACTAGTCACGAGAATAAAATGTGCTGTCCTATATGCTGATCGTTAAGATCATTTGTCCTAATTCGTCCATCTTTCACATTTAATAAAAAAACAATACATTTCCTCATTATTCTCTTACCAAGATTACTTATTTAGTTGCTGTCTTGTTTTCACCATGAAAAAGGGTCATTGAATTATATTTATCGTCTTAGTTTTTCATTATAACACACATAATGCACAGGCAGCAGGGAATTAGTGTGTTAGGCAGCAGTGCTGCGTGTGAAAATGCGCTGATAGTGATCGGTGATCGATTTACCTGGCATCGATTGATTTGGTTTCAGAACCGGACAGCTCCTCCAAAGAGCTTCTGAAAGAGCGAAACTAAAGGACGGTGTTAAGAAGTCATCTGGGAAAAACACCCGTATCTTAGGGTACCTTCTTAGTTGAAACCTTCTTTGAACCTCTCTTAAATCCCTAAGAAAAAGAAGAAGGCGTTTTCTTGCAGCACTTGCAGGAAAGAGTTCAGTAAAAGTCGTAATTTAATGAATCACATGAAGATCCACACTGGCGAAAGGCCGTACCTGTGCAAAATCTGCGGAAAATCGTTTACTGAATCATCTGATCTTAACCGGCACATAACCACGCACACGGGCGAGAAGCCCTACATCTGCAAAACTTGTGGAAAAAGTTACAGTCAACCTTCCAACCTGGTGATTCACTCGAGGATCCACACAGGCGAGAAGCCGTACTTGTGCAACACCTGCGGAAAAACCTTTACTAGATCATCAGTTCTTAAACGCCACATAACCATGCACACGGGCGAGAAGCCCTACATCTGCAAAACTTGTGGAAAAAGTTACACAGAACGTTCCAACCTGGTGATTCACTCGAGGACCCACACAGGCGAAAAGCCATACATGTGCAACACCTGCAGCAAAACCTTTACTATTTTATCGGATCTTAAACGCCACATAACCACGCACACGGGCGAGAAGCCCTACAGTTGCAAAACATGTGGAAAGAGTTACAGGCTACGTTCCTACCTGGTGGATCACTCGAGGACCCACACCGGTGAAAGGCCGTTCGTGTGCAACACCTGCGGAAAAACCTTTACTAAATCATCAAACCTTAAAAGCCACATAACCACGCACACGGGCGAGAAGCCCTACATCTGCAAAACACGTGGAAAAAGTTACAGGCTACGTTCCCACCTGGTGGATCACTCGAGGATCCACACCGGCGAAAGGCCATACCTGTGCAACACCTGCAACAAAACCTTTGCTGTATCATCACATCTTAAACGGCACATAACCACGCACACGGGCGAGCAGCGATATTTGTGCAAGACACAGAATTGATTTGCTGAGTCACATGAGAAATCACCCGGAGGAGAAGTCTGGTGACTCGTGACAAAGGATGCTCATGTTGTCGTCCTCCGGGGGCAGGTGTCCACCCCTGTCTGACCCACAGAAGAAGAACCCGCAGAAGTCCATCCACCACCTCCTGTGGCTGATGAGCCTAATCCCCTCCCCACAAGGGTTGCAGGTTCAACCCAGATTTATGCTTCTCCGTCAACTTGACGCAGAGGGAACAATGTGGTTGTGTACACTTTTTAAAGTTCTGCATTGAGGTTGTTTGAATCCCTGTTCCTTCTTAAAATCGTATTATTTGTTGCTGTTGGTAACTTGCCGTCTCAACGGTGCAAATAAAGAGCTGTTAGTATGTGCTGAAGTTTCTTTAAACGTGACAGTTTATTTCGTTCATCTACAAAGCCTCTCTCACACGTTCTTTTTCCTGTCTGTTTCTTCTTCACTCACATTCTCTTTGTAAAGTTAATCTGCAGCTCCATGTTGTTAAACTCTCTCCATCTACTCCGTTCAGAGGTTATACATAGGTCGCTGAAAACTGTAAAAGGCTTTATACAGTTTAAAATCTGAGCTGCGCGTACATCAGATTATCGTGATAATTCATGAGACAAACTAAATCAAAACAATGTGATTCAAATGATCCATGCTGTGTTATTGTAACTATAAGTTACAACATATTTGTGTACGTTTTTCATATTATTTAAATAATATAAAATTAACAATATTATTAAATCACATGTATAAAATCAAGTTGTATTAGATTTACAACTCGTCTGACACATGATTTATTCTAATGCTGATGTTGAGATCCGTGTTGAAGCTGCAGATCTGCAGGTTGGAGAGCAGGAAGAAGAGGGAGGATCATCGGGATCAGATTCCAGGAAGAGGACAGACTTTGGATTTAACACTTTTATGTCAGACATCCGTTTAAAAGTAAATGTATTTTTACCTCAACTCATATTTAGTAAGAAATAATCATGAAAAATGTAATCAAATTTTCATTTTACATGGATGCATTTTTTTATTGTTTATAATTCTGGAATGTTATTATTTAGAAAGAGCAGCAGTGCCCCCTGGTGGTGAGTTATAAAAGCTCAACATAAACTCAAGCGTGAAAAATCTATAATAATAATAATAATAAAAACACAAATAAAAAAAGACTTTAGTGCATCAACAAGTTGTCAATGATGCAGATTATTGGTACAGCGTGATCAGTACAACCGGCATTTAACTCAGAAAACAATGTTGAAAGAGAAATGTCATCAAATGAAGTTGAAAAGTGGAGATGCACTTTTGTCCTTTATCCTCAACTTCCTCAATCACGTCATTTTGATCCAGTTTGTTATTTCACTGGTCTTGGCTTCATCAAATGACACATCCAGGGACAGAAGCCGTGCATAGGTGTTCATCCTGTCCAGGTGTTGGAAGGTGAAGTGAAGCCGAAGCCATCGCTTCATCCACTGATCTGTTGGCACGGTAGGAAAACTGATAGGAATCCACTGTGTCAGGAACCATGGAGTTGATGTGGGTTAAAAAAAGATGATCTGCTCTGTTGGTCTCTGGAGAAGGTTTAATGAAAATGTCTCTCCACATTTCTAGTCCATGAAAGAAGGCAGATTTTATGTCCATCAAATGCAGTTGCCATTGTTTTTGATAACTTCCTGCCACAAGGAGCCTCAGAGACTGAAGCACAGGTTGGAGATTCCTTCTGTAGCAGAAACTTGCACTTCCTCAAAACCTTGTGCAACAAGCCTGGCTTTTGGTACCAGTCCATTTTCCATCTCTTTCAAAGTGCAAACTCAACGAGTGGAGATGCACTTTTGTAATAATAATTACAATAATAATAAAAATAATATGATAATGGAGGGAGGACTTTGCTGTTTCAGGGCCGAGACCACTTACCTTCATGGAGAGGGACATGAATTCCTTCATGAATAAGGACTAAAAATAACGTTAAAGGTATTTGGAATATATTGAACGATGCCATTAGGAAAAGTTCAAGACAGACTAATTATCCACAATATTTAACCAATAACAATGAAGTCATTAATGATATGAATGAGCTGGTTAATAATTTTAACAGGTAATTTGTGAGTGATGGACCAAAGCTGGCAGATAAAATGTGTGATCCTGGATCAGCTGATGGATGGAAGGAAACATTAATAAGTAGAAATCCAGATTCAATGTTTCTCACAGCTGTGGAGGAGAGAGAAATCATAGATATTGTAAGTAAATGTAAAAACAAGGTGTCAATTGACTGTGGTGATATGACAATAGTCAAAAAGGTTATTGATGGATTGTTAACTGACATACAGCTGTAATCAGTCACTCAGAACTGGGACATTTCCCAAAAAAAATGAAAACTGCAAAAGTCATCCCACTGTACAGAACTGGAGACAGACACCAATTCACTAATTACAGGCCTGATTCTTTACTCCCAACATTTTCTAAGATCCTAGAAAAAGTATTTATTTACAGGTTGGACAAATTAATGCCAATCAAAAGGCCACGCCCCTAATTACGCATTAAACTTCTTGCTTTATATAATTCCAACCTGCCACAATACGAGGAAAAAGAGGCTTCAAACCCCTGCAGAAAACCTGTGGGTGATTCATGCAGGAATGAACCGTCATTCTGAGTTTGGGGGTTAGTTTGGGATCTTTATTCCCTCTAGTGGTTAAATGTTGGAAACTGCAGCTTTAAATGAGTCTTGTATATCTATATATTTCACACCAAAATAAGTTTGATAGTTTGATCAGTTTGATATTTAAATGTTTTAATGTCTCAAAGACTTACCATGTGTATTATTTTGAAGCCCATTGCAATAAAAGTTTCTTAACAACATAAATGTTTTATGACAAATAATAAAGTACACATGAATTAAAAACTATTTTTATTTTATATATTGATATTAACAATCAGAAGCTTATCATATAAAAAAGCGTCTGCTAAATGACAGAAGTCGTAGTAAACCAGTGATGAAAAGAATGTTGTATGCATTTTGTTCTAATTACTTTCGTTGGTAAATGAAATACTGACTGTAACTGCGAGAAGGAACTATGTCATTTGTTCAGACTCCACTGCAGCCCTTCAGAGTTTGACTTCAAATAAAACAACAAGAGAAGATCTAGTATTGGAAATATTAATGGTATTGTGGAGGTTATGCAGAACTGGAATTACTGTGCAGTTTTGTTGGGTTCCTGCCCACATGGGTGTTGATGGCAATGAGAAAGCAGACAATATTGCTAAAAGAGCATTGAAATTGAGTAGTGAGGTAATTATGGAAATTCCTTTTGGTAAAGGTGAAGCAAAATCATGAATTAGAAAGGCAGTGAGGGATTCATGGCAGAAGGTGTGGGACAACGGTGTAAAAGAGAGACATTTTTTATAACATACAGAAGTCAATTAACGTGAAGGTTTTCAAAGGAAAGTGTAGGAGAGAGGAAGTCATCATTTCTAGATTAAGATTAGGTCATACTAGTTTAAAATCAACTCTGTATTTAATGTCAAAGTCCGTGTGTGATAAATGTGATGAGTGTGATGTCACAGAGAATGTAGAGCATGTGATTCTTAAATGTGGCAAGTATGAGGTAGAAAGGAACGCTTTAAGAGACAGGATGTACGAGCTGGGACGGGAATGGAGTTTAGTAGGTTATTAGGGAGGAGTGAGGTGATGAGGGATTGTTATAAGGAAATCCTTGTCTTTCTTAAAGATGCAGGGATAGATAATAAGATTTAAATGTGGTTATCTTATTTCATTTAGGTATTTCCTTTTTTCCCCCTTTAAGTTAGACTGTAACCTGGTGTAATAATGATCCTGATGTTACACACTCCGGTACAGCAGGTGGCGGTAGAACCTAATAACGTTGGTTGTGATCCGCCATTAAACCTAGAGAAGAAGAAGGAGAGGACGGTTCTGTTGTTTCCTTTCTTTTTCCTCTTCAACAATGTCTAAGGTGAATCATCTGAGAGAGTTTATCGGTCAGCGACTAACAGCAGCTGCTGTAGAAATATTGTCAGTGTTTGAAAAAAGCATCTTGGAGTATGAAGAAGAGCTCGACCGTCAGCGCAGACTGTTGGACCTCGCCTGGAAACCTGAAATCAGACTCCACAGAGTCGGTACGTAACCCTGGAAAGTTGAATGAATGAACACATGAGTATGACTCCTACAAGATCCCTTTGTTTCCAGTTAAAAGCCGTGGTGATGAAGCAAACCAACTAAATAGGAAACTCCCCAGCTCAAGCAGCTGCTGATGTGGGATTCGGAAACATCCCGAACTAACTTGTTGTTCTGTTTACTTGGTGCTGCCTTTCATGCTCCATTCAGACTCAGACTGATGTTTCACACTTTACACTTAATCCTTTATTTTGTAGAAAAAATATAGATCACCGTTTTTTTAGATTCATTTATTCAGCACAGTATAAAAAACAGAACAAGTAACATACAAATGTAAAAGAGAGATTGGTAATGTGCTAGGCTGAGGCAAAAAGCCCAAGGGGCTTATACGAGGCCTCTACCTGTAAAATACAGCAAAAAATTGTACAAATAATTAAAATATGCAGAATACATGATTGCAGTTTAAAAACAAAGACAAAGCAAATAAACAGCAGCATGAATAGAATACATGGTATCTACATGATTAAAGAAAAAAATAACAAATCTAGAAATATCATTAGGTAATCTGATCAGTTAAATGTGTCCTAAGTTTATGTTTAAAATGATTGAATGACGTAGAGGTAGACGAGATTGCTGTAGGTGTTCCATAACTGTATCTGATGGAGAACTGACACAAACCAGTACGGAACTTCAGGAGATTTAAATGATTAGCCTGTCTTGTATTAAAATGGTGCATATCACTGTTGAAATGAAAACAATCTTTACATGGCAAAGAAAATGAGAGTAGAAGGAACAATACTTTGAAAATAAAATTGCAGGTTTGATATGTATTTAATCCATCGTAGAACAAAGGGTACTGGAAATTTAATGCAAGTTTATTGAAATGCCAGGCCTTTCATGATGGAATCGAAATCTTAATCTCAGATGTAAAGTGTGATGAATCAATAATATCTTATGTTGCTAAATGAGAATTCTTAAAATTTAAAATTCTAGAATTTGCTATTAGTTTTGGAAAATCACGTAACAGAAGTAACAAATTATCAGAAATTATTAAAGAAGTAAACTACTACTGCAATAAAACTTCACAGACTGATGAGGATAAACAAAAATTACAAATTTAGCAAATTAAGCTTGATGAAATCTATCTCAGGAGAGCCGAAGGTTCTTATATAAGATCAAGAGCAAAATGGATAGAGGAAGGAGAAAAAAGCACATCATACTTTTGTCGATTAGAAAAAAGAAGACGGGAAAGAAATTAAATCAAATCACTGGTGATTAAAGATCAAACTGTCACAGATCCAGCTGTGATTGCCAGAGAAATAGTTTCCTTCTACAGTAAGTTTTATTCCTCATCTTTCTCTAGGGATGATGCTGACAACTTTTTTAACTATATCAAAGATCTTATTCCAACTATAGAAAAAGAGTTTGCAGATTTATGTGATGCTGATATTTCTTCTGTTGAACTTGACCAGTTAACAGTTTGTCTTTGGACAAATCCCCAGGGAGTGATGGTCTTACTGCAACTTTTTATAAACATTTCTGGGATTTATTAAAGGAACCATTCTCTCCTCTCTTCCTCCCACAAGAAAATGTTTGTAAGGTGGAGGAGGACGGGGTTTTCAGTGACCAGCACCTGGATAACCTGGAGAGGAGCTGCAGCCCGGACCAGGAGGAACCAGGGCATCCACAGACTACAGAACTGGAGGAAGACTCCAGCGGTCAGGAGATGAAGCAGGAGGACGTAGAGGTGGATGTCTCATTGGTCAATGTCGCTGATGTGAAAGTTGAAAATGGTGAACCAGGACCAAACTGTGTCCAGCTGCTGTTGCACACTTCTCCTGAAGCTCAAAACAAAGATGAGGAAGGGACTGAAAGTTTACGTTCAGACTCCAGTAAAACTGCAGATCCGGAGTCAATGAGACGACACGGTGACCACGAAGATGCTGCTGTCCCATCAGACAGCAACTGTAAACCAAAGCTGACCAGGACCCACACGGGGAAGAAGGTATTTTCTTTCAGCACTTGCAGGAAAGAGTTCAGTAAAAGTAGTAATTTAATGGATCACATGAAGATCCACACTGGTGAAAGGCCGTACCTGTGCAACACCTGTGGAAAATCCTTTACTGAATCATCAGATCTTAAACGGCACATAACCACGCACACAAACATTATTTTGGGAAGATTCTACGTTTCAAAGTCAATAGACTGTAATAATTTTCCTTGTTGACTAATTAAGAAACATTTTGAGTGGATTTCTTTCCCTCAAAGCACTCAGAAACACAGCCATGATACCGTTTGCATAATGTTACACAGAGAACAACCTGCCATCAAGACATTTATGAAAATATCTATATTTTTCCGTTTTGCAGGTTTCTACTGAGGAAATGCCTCCAGAAGATTCTGGTGTTACAAAGTCTTCCTCCACAATTGAAGATTTGGAACAGGTATATATTGATACTTTTAATAAACATTGTACATTATCTGACTATGAAATACTATTTTATGAATGAATAGCAGCGGGGTGCAAAAAAGATTACAGTAGGTTGTAATCTTAAAGGAGCCGTCTGTAAGAAATGGCCAAAACTGGTACTGCAGTCACTTTCAAAATATTGTTGAGCGGCGTGTACCCTCCCCCTCCTCCCCCCGACCAGAGGTTGCCAGGTAGGCTGCAGAATGCAGCAGGAACGTAGGCTGCCATGGCTGCCATAATTAGAGCCGAGCTGGCAACCCGGATGCCGAAACAATACTGACTTGGTGATTGGGAGATAGGTGGAGGGTGGAGCTTCAGAAACAATACTGACTTGGTGATTGGGAGATAGGTGGAGGGTGGAGCTTCAACATAAACATCATGAGGGCTGCAACTCCTCTTTTTAAACTGGAATATCCTGGCTTGAGTGCTGTTGTCAGTGACATAAGTATTTGAAATGAACATGATTTTTAAATGTCTGTTGACATATCGGGGTCATTTTATGATTCGTTTTATTATTGCTCTTACATACAGCTCCTTTAACTCGCACACTGTGCTCGTAAATTATTTCTTCCAGTTTGCACATATCCATTTTTAGGGGCAAGTGAAGTACTCGCTCTGTAGAGCCCTGCAGTAACGTCACATTGGACGACCAAAACAGCCAAATCACTGATCATTCAAAAAGGTGTACTTGAAAACAGGGTTTTGTTTCTGTAACTCATATTTGTTTGTATCTGTAACCGTAGTTTTGTAAACTTGTACATATTAGTAGCTATTAAATATTTAGCTGTATGAAAGTGAGCTTGCAAGTGTCTGAATGCACAGACTTGTAAAACGGAGTTTGCACACATGTAGAAGTTTACGAAACTAAGCTTACAGATAAATGCTTGTACTTAAAAGTTTGCAAAACTATAGTTACAGGTACAAACATAAATGCACAGCTTTACAAAACTATAGTTACAGATACAAAACCCTGTTTTCAAGCACTCCTTTCTGAATGATACAATATTCCATAAAAAAGGTGCAACCAAATCATGTGCTGGTGCAACCAACTTTCTCAGTTGTCGCACCAGTGGACAAGTTAGTCTGGAGCCTGTGCAAGACATTTTTGACCTTCTAAAGCTGTATTTCCACACTTATTTTTATCCTGTCACTTAACTTAAACTTAAACAAATGAACACAGGCAGACCACGGTGTTAATTTTGAACACATCTGCTCTTGTTCTCTATCTTAGATGGACACGGAGAATCAGTTCTGCAGTCCAACTGAAATGGAGACAGTTGTCAACAGTGAGAGGGTAAGTTGAATGTAATGTAGACATTTGATGGACATTTGTTTTTTTTAAATACTTTTAAGATAAATACATATGATTCTGAAATGTCTTGCTGCTCAAACTGTGTGGTAACAATAAATGTTACAATAAAAACATTCCAACAGTGTCAGAAACATAGCCTGGTGTGTGCAACCGTCTCCCCCTTGGACAAGTGTCTCCAGTGTGTGGGACCTGTGTCCTCCCTCAAGTGGCTTGGCTATAAATGCAGAGGTGAGATATTAAATGAATTGGCACTGTCTGGTGAAAGGTAGTAGGTGTATGTGCTGTGTTCTGTGGTACGATTAACCCCTCTATTAACACCTATGGAAAATGATCCTGGTACAGCATAGGCTACTGTACCTACTATTGTTTCAGGTTAACTATGGTGTCATTATGAAATTGAAGACAGCTACCTTACTTTATTAGAGTGAGATTGATTGCAGTGCGTGTCATATATGTCATCTAATTCAGATTACATAAAGATGTTTCATTCTGCCTTATTGGCACTGACCAGTTCTGCGAGGGTCGTACTGTAGGTTTTCCTCAATCCACCTTGTTCTCCACTTGGATGTCGAGGTCAAGGTCAAGGTTTACTTTATTAATCTCCCACGGGAGAAATTGGTCTCAGAGTAGAGGCCACAATGCTCCAGTACAGACAGACACAGACGGCACATTAACAACATCAACAACACCATCAACATTAACAAAGGCATGTGCAGCACTTGCAACAGCACTGTATAAATCAACAAACAAACATAATCAACAAACACTTGCAAATTGTTAAAAGATGATGCTAGCATCATCAGTCTTTTTAGCTTTGCTGCACAAGATCACATAATCAGTTGTTAATCAATCCACATGGGCCGGCTTCTCTCAGCCTCCTATCTTCCCCCCCAACCATTCGGGGGAGCTTATTAATAAGTTTGATTGATTGTGGAATGAAGGAGTGCTTGTACCTGTTGTACTTCCACAGGGGGAGCCTGTATCTCCTACCAGAGTTCATCAGCTCATACTCAGAGTTCAGCACATGGGATGGGTCAGACAGGATCTTGTTGGCCTGCTGAATGGTGGATTGTTCAAAGATTTCTTGGAGGGTCATGGGGGGGGGGGGGGGGGCATTCCCATGATCTTCCCTGCCGTTTTGACCAGGCTAACAATCTGGGATTTAGATTTGACCGTTAGGTTCCCAAACCAGCTGGTGATGCCATCGCGTACGATGGACTCTATCGTCGCTCTATAAAAAATCAGCATGATGTTTTTGCAGACCCCAAACACTCTGAGCCTGCGTAAAAAATGGAGGTGGAGCCTAACACAGACATTTGTCACATGCGTGCTCCAATTAAGATCCTTGTCAATATGGACGCCCAGGTATTTATAGGACGTGACCTGCTTGATGTTATGGCCATGTATGATAGTTGTGCTGTGATCCCCAACTGACTTTGGGTCCACCACAATCTCCTCGGTTTTCTTAATATTGATCTCCAGGTGGTGTTCATCACACCAGCGCACAAACCCGTCCACTCCAGCTGTATGGCTGCTGATGTCGGAGCTTCTTGTAAGTAAGCTGAGGATGACAGTATCATCAGAGAATTTAACCACATATTGGTCGGGTTGGGAGCTGACACAGTCATTTGTGTACAGAGTAAACAGAAAGGAGGAACTGACAGATCCCTGGGGGGCCCCAGTGCTGCTTACTGTTGTGTCTGAAAGTGCAGAGTTGAATCTCACCTGTTGCGGCCTGTCTGATAAAAATGAGAAATACCACTTACCGTATTTTCACGACCATACGGCGCACCGTGTGAAAAGGCGCACCCTCAGTTTTGTGTGTCATTTTTGGTTTTAAAACACACATACGGCGCACCGACCCAAAAGGCGCCGTCTACAGAGACGGAGCTGCACACACGCGCGCTGCAAAACACACACACGCGCTGGAGAACACACACACACACAAGAGTGCTTATTTAAATAGAGCAGGAGCAAAACTTAGTTTGATATTTTATTTCACTTTTCACATCAATCAAACCCTCCAAAGGTTCATATTCTGTTTCCGCATTAAAGAATTAAAAAAAACCACCAGGTCGCCGCACATAAACCTGTCTCAGCCACCAGCCCTTTTCATTTCACTCTGGCTGGAAAAGTCTGTTTAGGCAACGCTTTTCTTTTAAAAATCACCATTGGCGGCAGTTTCTGTCCATCAGCGTGGCAGGCAAGCACAAGAGTAAATAAACTTTTCATACCCCGTTGTGCTGCGGATCCCGACCGCGGCGGTCCCGGGTCCCGCTCCGCCCCCCCGCGCCTGTCCCGCGTCCCGGGTCCCGGGTCCCCCGCGCTGGACCGGGTCCGCTCCCCGTCCGCTCCCCCGCGCTGGACCGGGTCCCGGGTCCCCGGCCCCGGTCCGCCCCCCCCCCCCGCGCTGGACCATCAGCGCGCCAGGCAAGCGCCACATAAATGAGAATGTGTGTGTTTCGCGGCGCGAAACACACACACGCCATGTCGGGATCCGGTACCGGGTTTGTAACCGACAGATTTGGCTGTAAATTTCGGAGGGTGAAGCTGATCAGACCTGGGACATACCCCAGAAATCTCTGCTCGCAAAGCGGCCGGGAACCAGGTCGATCGGACCCCGCTTGGGGAACCAGGAAGTCGGGAGGAGCAGCGCGCATCACCGCGGCTTTAACCGGGGAAAGTCACCGGTTCCGACCGGCCGGGACCGGAGGAACCCACATGGACTTGTAGTAGGGGCTCCCGGGGAAAGAGCACCGGCATTTCAGCCGGATCTGCCCCGGGGATGCGGCGATCGGACCCCGCAAACCCACGGCAGGTGCATCCTCGGTTCCGACATGCAAAACACACGCGTGCTGCAGAACACACACACCCAAGTGTGCTTATTTAAAAATATAGCGGGAGCAAAACTTAGTTTGATTGTATTTTATTTCACTTTACACATCAAGCAAATCCTTAAAAGTCTTCATCTTCTGTTTCCGCATTAAACAGCTCAGTGGAGTCTCATTCACGTCTCATTCACGTCGCAACTCACGGGGGCTTCACCCGCCCCCTTCTCTTTTTACCGTTCTCATGGTGATCTCTCAAGGCGATGCCAGGCTGGTGTGAGCTCCTCAGCAAAGGATTTTAAAAGAAAACCAGACATGCCGTCTGGTCCTGTCGCTTTATTAGTGCGTATGGTTTTAAAAACCTTGGTCACAGAGTCTTGGTCTATAACCATTCTGTCATCACCCCCATTAAAAGTTATTGTATTTAAAATATCACTGCATTCTTTAGAGGTGTCTGTCTCAAAGCGCATAAAGAAGTCATTCTGTTCATTTGCCCTCACGCTTTGGTTGTGGGCAGCCATGGGCTTCTTTTTGGGGTTCATGTTAGTCATCTTGCGAATTGAGTCCCACAGACTCCTAGTGTTCGAGTTGGACAGGTCCTGCTCTGCTCGCTCCTGATGCTGCTTCCGAGCTGCCCTCAGCTGCTGATTGAGCTCTTTCTGTGCAGCCCTCACCGCTGCAGTGTCGCCTGATCTATAGGCTACTCAGTCGGATACAGCCCTTGATTTCTTTCGTGATGTATGGTTTATTGTTGGGATATTGTTTAACAGACTTCTTTGGTATGATTGAATCCACACAAAAGGAGATGTAGGAAGTTACTGATTCTGTGGCTGTGTTGATGTCTGCCTCCTGAAAGAAGACGTCCCAATCTGTGCAAAGGAAGCAACCTTTCAGCTCCTCCATTGCATCGCTGGACCACACGTTCACAGTTTTTGTTACTGGTTTGCTGGATTTGAACACTGACCGGTATGTGGGGAGCAGATGGACAGAGTTATGGTCAGAGTTGCCCAGGGGGGGCTTAGCTCTGGCAGTGTATGCCTCCTTGATGTTGCCATAACACTTGTCCAGAATGTTATTGTTCCTCGTACCACATTTTACATACTGTTGAAAGCCTGTACAAAAACTTGTACAGGCTACAGTGATTGAAGTCACCCATAACCAGCATCGGTGCGTCAGGCTTATTTTGAAGATGTCGGTGTACGCAGTCTGTTATCTGACTGGCTGCCCTGCCGGCATTCCCACTTGGTGGAACGTACACAACACAAACAAACAAATTGGAAAATTCCCTTGGCAGGTAGTGTGGACGCAGAGTGATGCATAAAAGTTCCAAATCGGGGTTGCATATTGTGTCTTTAATCGCAACGTTGCGACACCAGCTGTCTTTGACGTAAATACAGACGCCTCCCCCTCTAGCCTTGCCTGAGTTTACATCCCTATCCGAGCGTATATGTGAAAACCCATCGATCTGTATAAAACTGTCCGGCACGTCATTTCGGAACCATGTTTCAGTGAAAACCATTAAGCCAGACTCACGGTATTCGTAGCAAGCTCCGGCATGGGAGCGTAGTTCATCCAGCTTGTTTTTCAATGAACGAGCATTGCAGAGTAGTATCGGAGGCAGTGGAAGTTTGGTGGCTCTCCGAGCCCGCTGCCTGACGCCGCCTCTCTTGCCCCGCTTCCTGGCCTTCCGAGCAAAGCGAGATGCCGGTCCGGGTTGCCTCAATAGCTCCCTGGGGATGTTGCTCAGCAGGTTTGGCGGTGGTGACACTCCGCATTCCCGCAGGTGTAGAAGCTCGCTCCCGCTGTATGACAGCTGATCAGCGAGCGCACACCCGGCAGCCCAGCCAGACAGGAATAACCATGCCACCAGCAGTCACTCCAATCTCCTCCAGTTCAGCACATTTGGACGCAGCTTGCAGTTCAGACCAGCACTCTTGTCAAGTGCATGTTGTGCCAGCCGATTCAAAACAATAAACAGAACAATAAACGGAGACGCCACAGACATCCATACAAAATGCAGCAGGAGCCCTCCTCCATGTCGCCAGCAGAGCAGCGCCATCAGCTGATCGACTGACAGCTGATCAGTCGATCAGCTCAAATGTGCGAACATTTACATCGATAAGTTTCAGTGAGGTGCTCAAACTCGTAGTCTTTCACTTTCTTTTTTAAATCAGTCACATATGCATCAACAGTCTCTGATTTTCCTTGCACTTGAATAAAGAACAGGAGCCTCAAATACGTCACATTTTTCCTTGGCTCACAGTGTTTGCGGAAAAGTTCTTTCAATATATCATAGTCATCTACGTCTTCATCAAAGTCAAAAGTGTTATATACCTTTTAATTGCTTCGTCCCCGGCCACATGTAGGAACGTGGCTCTTTTCACTGAATCAGACTTTTCGTCGATTCCGCTGGCGACAAGAAACAGTTCAAATCTCTGGATCCGGACTCCAATTTTCTGCTAGATTTCCTACAGTCACAGTGCAGCCTAATGGTCACACAGAGTAATGCACTTGTTTTCAAATTTACTACATAGCTGAAGGGGAAGACAGAAGGTTCAGGACAAACTTTAAACCTCACAAATACAACCAAACAATCAACACTGGGAAACACTTTTGACTTGCTAAAATCCTGTCTTTTTGTGCCTTTTTGTAATTCCAGAACCCCCACAAGAAAATGTTTGTAAGGTGGAGGAGGACGGGGTTTTCAGTGACCAGCACCTGGATAACCTGGAGAGGAGCTGCAGCCCGGACCAGGAGGAACCAGGGCATCCACAGACTACAGAACTGGAGGAAGACTCCAGCGGTCAGGAGATGAAGCACGAGGACGTAGAGGTGGATGTCTCATTGGTCAATGTCGCTGATGTGAAAGTTGAAAATTGTGAACCAAGACCAAACTGTGGCCAGCTGCTGTTGCACACTTCTCCTGAAGCTCAAAACGAAGATGAGGAAGGGACTGAAAGTTTACGCTCAGCCTCCAGTAAAACTGCAGATCCGGAGCTGATGAGACGACACGATGACCACGAAGATGCTGCTGTCCCGTCAGACAGCAACTGTAAATCAAAGCTGACCAGGACCCACGCGGGGAAGAAGGCGTTTTCTTGCAGCACTTGCAGGAAACAGTTCAGTAAAGGTTGTAATTTAATGGATCACGTGAAGATCCACACTGGCGAAAGGCCGTACTTGTGCAACACCTGCGGAAAAACCTTTACTACATTATCAAATCTTAAACGGCACATAACCACGCACACGGGCGAGAAGCCCTACATCTGCAAAACATGTGGAAAAAGTTACACAGATCGTTCCGGCCTGCTGGTTCACTCGAGGACCCACACCGGCGAAAAGCCATACCTGTGCAACACTTGCAGCAAAACCTTTACTAAATCATCACATCTTAAAAGCCACATATACACGCACACGGGCGAGAAGCCCTACATCTGCAAAATATGTGGAAAAAGGTACACAGAACGTTCAACCCTGGTGATTCACTCGAGGATCCACACGGGCGAAAGGCCGTACCTGTGCAACACCTGCAGCAAAACCTTTACTCAATTATCATCTCTTAAACAGCACATAACCACGCACATGGACCAGAAGCCGTATTTGTGCAAGACGTGCAACAAAGGTTTTAGCCGCAGAATTGATTTGCTGAGTCACATGAAAATTCACCCGGAGGAGAAGTCTGGTGACTCGTGACAAATGAAGCTCATGTGGGAGTGAGGGGGGCAGGGTAACGGCCCCTTTTGGGCGGGGGAGAAGGTTCGTCCCTCAAGATTCCTCTCCCTGGCCCTCCCCCTTTCCAACCTTTCCCCGACCCTGCACCGCAACCTGGGACTTGATGATTGGGCCGGAGCTTCGGGAGCTGCGTGCTGGCCTGCGGTCCCCACCCCTGGTCATCCCGTTGCTGCTTCCACCTGCCTGCTGTGCTGTTGCCGTCCCTGACCCCCCAGTCTGGCCCTCAGCAGGAGGGTCCCCCCTTACAAGCCTGGTCCTGCTCAAGGTTTCTTCCCTCCTAAAGGGGAGTTTTTCCTTGCCACTGTTTGGCTTAAGGTTTTTCTCCCACTAGGGGAGTTTTTACCTGCCATTGTTTATGTAATAACTGCTCGGGGGTCATGTTCTGGGTATGGGTCTCTGGAAAGCGTCTAGAGACAACTCTGTTGTATTAGACGCTATATAAATAAAATTGAATTGAATTGAAATTGAATGTTGTAGTCCTCCGGGGGCAGCTGTCCACTCCTGTCTGACCCACAGAAGAAGAACCCGCAGAAGTCCAACCACCACCTGCTGTGGCTGATGAGCCTAATCCCCTCCCCACAAGGGTTGCAGGTTCAACCCGGATTTATGCTTCTCCGTCAACTTGAGGCAGAGGGAACGATGTGGTCGTGTACTTTTTTTTTTTTTTTAAAGTTCTGCATTGACGTTGTTTGAATCCCTGTTCCTTCTTAAAATCATATTATTTGTTGCTGTTGGTAACTTGCCGTCTCCACGGTGCAAATAAAGAGCTGTTAGTATTTACTGAAGTTTCTTTAAAGGTATTGTGACATCATTTTTAACATGCTTTTAACACTATTAAAAGTCTTGGCCAACATCCCTCAAATGTGTCTAAAAGAGTGTAACAAGAAAATATTCACTCTAGTACTCTATTCCTGGCTTTTTATTACAGTGTTTTTTTGCGCCGTGAAAAATGCTTCCTTTTCCCCCTTTCCTGTCAATCATTGCTCCGCTCCTCCTCCAAACCTCCTCCTCCTCCAGCCATACGCTCACAGCGGCGTCGGAGAGAGCTGGGAGCGACAGGCGAAGCATGCACGGAAAAGCAGCACGGCGAACCACAGCAAACAATCATAAAAATAAAGGCATGCAAGCAGCAGTGTCACCTTATCTTAAGTCAGTCAGTGGCCGCGGGTCTTCTTAGCAGTTTTCCTCCGGTGATTAGAACAAAAGAGGCTCTAAATACTAAACAGCTCCGTGTTAAGCCTGATTTATGGTTCCGCGTTAAATCGACGCAGAGCCCTACGCCGTAGGGTTCAGCGTACGGTGCGCGTCGCCGCGTAACCCTACGCCGTAGGCTCTGCGTCGGTGTAACGCGGAACCATAAATCAGCCTTTATGGTGCGCTGGAGAGGAGCGGAGGCAGGGAGCTGGGTGGAGGGGGCGGTGATTTAGCGGGCCCTGACGTCACGGCCCGCGACCAAACCACATGCGCCGTTTTTGCACAGTTATGCGGAAAATCCCAGAAAGCACACAATACACTGAATGTTAAAATTTCATTGTTTTTTGGGTGTAATTGATGTCAAGACACCCAACAAAACACAAAAAATCAAGAAAAATGTGTTTTTCATGTCACGATCCCTTTAAACATGACAGTTTATTTTGTTCATCTACAAAGCCTCTCTCACACGTCCTTTTTCCCGTCTTTTTCTTCTTCACTCACATTCTCTTTGTAAAGTTAATCTGCAGCTCCATGTTGTTAAACTCTCTCCATCTACTCCGTTCAGAGGTTATATATTGTGATGTTATACATAGTTCCCTGAAAACTGTAAAAGGCTTTATGCATTTTAAAATCTGAGCTGCACGTACATCAGATTGTCGTGATAATTCATGGGACAAACTAAGTCAAAACAATGTTATTCAAATGATCCATGCTGTGTTATTGTAACTATAAGTTACAACATATTTTTGTATGTTTTTTCATATTATTTAAATAATATGAAATTAACAATATTATTTAATCACATGTATAAAATCAAGTTGTACTAGATTTACAACTCGTCTGACACATGATTTCTTCTAAAGCTGATGTTGAGATCCGTGTTGAAGCTGCAGATCTGCAGGTTGGAGAGCAGGAAGAAGAGGGAGGATCATCGGGATCAGATTCCAGGAAGAGGACAGACTTTGGATTTAACCCTTTTATATCAGACATCCGTTTAGAAGTAAATGTATTTTTACCTCAACTCATATTTAGTCAGAAATAATCATGAAAATGTAATTAAGTTTTCATTTTAGATTGATGACTTATATTGTTTTATAATTCTGGAATATTACACTCTCCATATGTAGAAAGAGCAGCAGTGCCCCCTGGTGGTGAGTTATAAAAGCTCAACATAAACCCAAGAATGAACAATCTGTCGTAATAATAATAAAAACACAAATACAAAAAGACTTTAGTGCATCAACAAGAGGAAAGTTGTCAGTGATGCAGATTATTGGTACAGCGTGATCAGTACAACCAGCATTTAGCTCAGAAAACAATGTGGAAAGAGAAATGTCATCAAATGAAGTTGAAAAGTGGAGATGCACTTTTGTCCTTTATCCTCAACTTCCTCAATCACGTCATTTTGATCCAGATTGTTATTTCACTGGTCTTGGCTTCATCAAATGACACATCCAGGGACAGAAGCCGTGCATAGGTGTTCATCCTGTCCAGGTGTTGGAAGGTGAAGTGAAGCCGAAGCCATCGCTTCATCCACTGATCTGTTGGGACGGTAGGAAAACTGATAGGAATCCACTGTGTCAGGAACCATGGAGTTGATGTGGGTTAAAAAAAGATGATCTGCTCTGTTGGTCTCTGGAGAAGGTTTAATGAAAATGTCTCTCCACATTTCTAGTCCATGAAAGAAGCAGATTTTATGTCCATCAAATGCAGTTGCCATTGTTTTTGATAACTTCCTGCCACAAGGAGCCTCAGAGACTGAAGCACAGGTTGGAGATTCCTTCTGTAGCAGAAACTTGCAGTTCCTCAAAACCTTGTGCAACAAGCCTGGCTTTTGGTACCAGTCCATTTTCCATCTCTTTCAAAGTGCAAACTCAACGAGTGGAGATGCACTTTTGTAATAATAATTACAATAATAATAAAAATAACATGAATAAGGACTAAAAATAACGTTAAAGGTATTTGGAATATATTGAATGATGCCATTAGGAAAAGTTCAAGACAGACTAATTATCCACAATATTTAACCAATAACAATGAAGTCATTAATGATATGAATGAGGTGGTTAATAATTTTAACAGGTATTTTGTGAGTGTTGGACCAAAGCTGGCAGAAAAATGTGTGATCCTGGATCAGCTGATGGATGGAAGGAAACATTAATAAGTGGAAATCCAGATTCAATGTTTCTCACAGCTGTGGAGGAGAGAGAAATCATAGATATTGTAAGTAAATGTAAAAACCAGGTGTCAACTGACTGTGGTGATATGACAATAGTCAAAAAGGTTATTGATGGATTGTTAACTGACATACAGCTGTAATCAGTCACTCAGAACTGGGACATTTCCAAAAAAAAAATGAAAACTCCAAAAGTCATCCCACTGTACAGAACTGGAGACAGACACCAATTCACTAATTACAGGCCTGATTCTTTACTCCCAACATTTTCTAAGATCTTAGAAAAAGTATTTATTTACAGGTTGGACAAATTAATGCCAATCAAAAGGCCACGCCCCTAATTACGCATTAAACTTCTTGCTTTATATAATTCCAACCTGCCACAATACGAGGAAAAAGAGGCTTCAAACCCCTGCAGAAAACCTGTGGGTGATTCATGCATGAATGAACCGTCATTCTGAGTTTGGGGGTTAGTTTGGGATCTTTATTCCCTCTAGTGGTTAAATGTTGGAAACTGCAGCTTTAAATGTGTCTTGTTTATCTATATATTTCACACCAAAATCAGTTTGATAGTTTGATCAGTTTGATATTTAAATGTTTTAATGTCTCAAAGACTTACTATGTGTATTATTTTGAAGCCCATTGCAATAAAAGTAACGTAAATGTTTTATGACAAATAATAAAGAACACATGAATTAAAAAATATTTTTATTCTATATATTGATATTAACAATCAGAAGCTTATCATATAAATTGCGTCAGCTCTCGTTGTGTCAGAAAAAATCAAACTCCATCTAAACCTTCTTGCTTGTGTTGTTTTCTCAGATGTAAATCACTTTGGATAAAAGCGTCTGCTAAATGACAGAAGTCGTAGTAAACCAGTGATGAAAAGAATGTTGTATGCATTTTGTTCTAATTACTTTCGTTGGTAAATGAAATACTGACTGTAACTGCGAGAAGGAACTATGTCATTTGTTCAGACTCCACTGCAGCCCTTCAGAGTTTTCACTTCAAATAAAACAATAATAGAAGATCTAGTGTTGGAAATATTAATGGTGTTGTGGAGGTTATGCAGAACTGGAATTACTGTGCAGTTTTGTTGGGTTCCTGCCCACATGGGTGTTGATGGCAATGAGAAAGCAGACAATATTGCTAAAAGAGCATTGAAATTGAGTAGTGAGGTAATTATGGAAATTCCTTTTGGTAAAGGTGAAGCAAAATCATGAATTAGAAAGGCAGTGAGGGATTCATGGCAGAAGGTGTGGGACAACGGTGTAAAAGGGAGACATTTTTATAACATACAGAAGTCAATTAACGTGAAGGTTTTCAAAGGAAAGTGTAGGAGAGAGGAAGTCATCATTTCTAGATTAAGATTAGGTCATACTAGTTTAAAATCAACTCTGTATTTAATGTCAAAGTCCGTGTCTGATAAATGTGATGAGTGTGATGTCACAGAGAATGTAGAGCATGTGATTCTTAAATGTGGCAAGTATGAGGTAGAAAGGAACGCTTTAAGAGACAGGATGTACGAGCTGGGACGGGAATGGAGTTTAGTAGGTTATTAGGGAGGAGTGAGGTGATGAGGGATTGTTATAAGGAAATCCTTGTCTTTCTTAAAGATGCAGGGATAGATAATAAGATTTAAATGTGTTTATCTTATTTTATTTAGGTATTTCCTTTTTCCCCCCCCTTTAAGTTAGACTGTAACCTGGTGTAATAATGATCCTGATGTTACACACTCCGGTACAGCAGGTGGCGGTAGAACCTAATAACGTTGGTTGTGATCCGCCATTAAACCTAGAGAAGAAGAAGGAGAGGACGGTTCTGTTGTTTCCTTTCTTTTTCCTCTTCAACAATGTCTAAGGTGAATCATCTGAGAGAGTTTATCGGTCAGCGACTAACAGCAGCTGCTGTAGAAATATTGTCAGTGTTTGAAAAAAGCATCTTGGAGTATGAAGAAGAGCTCGACCGTCAGCGCAGACTGTTGGACCTCGCCTGGAAACCTGAAATCAGACTCCACAGAGTCGGTACGTAACCCTGGAAAGTTGAATGAATGAACACATGAGTATGACTCCTACAAGATCCCTTTGTTTCCAGTTAAAAGCCGTGGTGATGAAGCAAACGAACTAAATGGGAAACTCCCCAGCTCAAGCAGCTGCTGATGTGGGATTCGGAAACATCCCGAACTAACTTGTTGTTCTGTTTACTTGGTGCTGCCTTTCATGCTCCATTCAGACTCTGGACCAGACTCATATTTCACACTTTATCAATGAATGAATTATTTTTTATTTCGAACATGATAAAAAATAAACAGTAACATCTTCATATTCACATATGTTGGAAAAAAGGAGTAGGAAGAAGTCTACACTTTTTCCTAGTTCCTACCCCTTTATAACTCTATGAATTTACATTATTGCTATTATTATATCTACACAATATCCATATAAATATAGTCTATATAAATACTATGTAAAACATGCCTATTACCACATAATTATCCATATAAGTATATAGAAAATATAAATATTACATGAATATTATATCAATATATAGAAAATACAAATATTTTATAAATCTATATAAATATACACTATATAACTACATAAATATCCTTATAAATATATATATGCTACATACCTAATAAATATATAACATATATTACATAATTATAACTATCCCTCTCAACATATAATATATACTACATAAATATCCACATACATATCTAAACATATCTTAAGCAAGTATAATATACCATTTTTCCCTATTTTATTTGTTTCTCACACTCGTTACCCCATTTCCTCTTCCATATACCTGTTTATAAATAATTTTTTGTATCTTTTTAAACAGATTTATGTTAGTACTTTTCATTTCCAGCTCCAAACTGTTCCACAGAGTCTCCACAGTTCCATATGCACATGCTGCACATTGTTGTTCCTACTTTATGTTTTCTAAAATTAGATGGTAGTAGATTATTCCTTGCTTTGAACATTATTTGCGCTGTTTTGTATTTAACCAGATCCATAAATTTCTTTAGACTTAATTGTTTATTTAGTAGAAAAGATGCAGATCACAGTGGCTCCGTGTAAGATGTGAGATGACACTGGCAAAAAACCAGATCGTTGGAGGATGTTCATATAGGAGTTCATATGCAGTACTTGTAGTTAGATCGTTATTTTTTTATTTATTTATTTTTCAAAAACATGAAGTTTACAAATTATATATCTTCAACAGAACATAGAAATCATATTTCATGCCAGGGGGGATAAGAGTTTACAAGAAAACATTAAAATGAGCACAGATATTAATAGTTTTGATCGCCTTTTGAGTAAGAGAAAATGGAATGGAGTCGATGTTTGAGCTCATTGTAATAAGTAACAAAAGAGGGTTTTCTATGTGTAAATTTACATTTGTGAATGTGAAATTTTGCCAACAGTATGACGAGGTTTATAATGAATGTTTCATTGGGTTTTGCTTTAATCCTGTCAAAGTCATAGAGTCCAAACAGCACATCCCTCCAAAACAACTTAAATTCTTCTTCAATATTGTGAACAATAAAATTACATATATCAATCCAGAGGTTTTGGACAATGGGGCAGAGCCAAAATAAATGAGTAATTGTTTCAATATTTACAGAACAGAAAGCACATTTCACATCAATGTCTATTTCAAACCTTTTAACAATATGATCATTAGAAGGATAAAATCTATGAATTATTTTAAACAATATTTCTCTAACTTTGTTGGTCAACAGGTATCGGTTGGGTAAGAGCCAGACCTTTTTCCAGCCAATATGATCCATGTACCTATTCCAGTGTGAGACCACATAAGGAACTGTGGTGACATCCTGTCTAAACAAGAATCTAATCAACTTATTGTTCTTACCATGGTTACCATGGTTACAGGACAAACAGATTTTGCCAATTGGAGTATCAGTCAATGATAACAGGGATAATTGTTGGGTTTCCACTCTTGGTTGAGATCTAAAAAACATGCAAACACCAGAAGGGATTGCTCCAAATACTTTTGCAAAGTCACCAGGTGACACAGGAATATTGTATTCTGCTAGAAACTCATTATAGGAGTAGAGAAGACCGTCCCTGTTAAACAACTGAGCTACATATACAATGTTGTTATTAAACCAGTACTCAATAAATAGAGATTTATGTTTAAACAATATGTCTTTGTTGTTCCATATGAGGTATTTGTGGGAGGAAAAGTTGTGTTTGAAAATAAGACACCATGACAGGAAGGCCTGACGGTAAAAGGGAGACATTTTTATCGGGATTTTATCAATATTGTAGTTACAGGTAAAGAAAAAGTTTAATCCACCCAGTTTTGACAGAATATGGAAGGGTAGACATTCCAGATAGAGTTAGGATTTTTGAAGAATTGTTTCAACCAATTTTATCTTAAATGTGTTATTTAGGGTGCAGAAATTTAGAAAATGTAGTCCAACATTTTCATAGTCATTCATTCGAAAAGATTTTTTTCAGATGATGAGTTCTATTTTTCCACAAGGAGTTGAGAAGCAGCCTGTCAATCTGAGTCATACGTTTGTTGTCCATGAACAGAGACAGAGATGCATATGTTAAGCGTGATATTCCTTCCTCCTTGGTGAGTAGAACTCTACCTCTAAGAGAGAGATCCCGTAATAGCCACTGCTTTAGCTTTTTTTGAGTTCTTTGGATAATAGGATTGAAATTCAGTGAAGTTATTTTTTGTTGGTCCTTAGTTATTGTAATACCCAAGTAAACAACTTAATTTTTGACTGGAATACTACCAGTGTTTCCCCTAGAATTTTTTTCAGGCCCGGTGGTACCCACCGAAAAAATCCTTAACAGACGAGGCGCGTGGGACGGCATATTGGACATGTGATATGCAGCAATATAACAAAGTTTTACATTAAAAATCATTGTAGGCCTATATTGCTGAATGATATCACTTCAATGAAATAATAAGATTTAGTCTAACCTTTAACCAAAGTGTCATGGGCCTGAAAGGCTGCAGTGTGCTGGTCTGACCCATATGAGCATTGAGCATCTTTTTATACATTTCAGAGGGATCTCTATGAAAACCCTCTGGGATGGTCCTCTTTTAACGGCTGCTTGTGCTGACGGCATATGCCACAAAACATCCCTATTCACAATTGAGATTATATCAGTTATAAATAATTTAAACATTGTAGAAGATTTTTTTTCCCGTTTTGTTATAACAGAGTTACATGCATTTGACTGGGGAAAAAATGAACCTTTAGTGGTTCTACTGGAAAGACAATCTATTGTCTGTGTTATTTTCATTATTATTGCTTACCAAAAAAAGAAGCTCAATCAGAACAAAAATGTAAGCTAAACAACAAATTGGAAATTTACCATCGGGAGTGTGGTACAACTAAGGGCTGTATTTATGGTTATTAAGCAATTTGGGATCCCAGCCAGATGTTTAAATGCGTTGTTTTTTACTGGGTCACCAGTCGGACCGGTTCAGGCTCATACATGGCTGGCGCTAGGACCCCGCGGACGCCTGGTGCGCTGTTTTTTCCTTCATGCTTCCCTGCAGCGTCTCATGCAAACACAAACACACGGACCTGCAGAAACATTTCTTTATATCATGTTGTCTGTCACCCGCGATATTTTTTCTTTTTTTTTTTGGCTAGCTACAAACTCTATACATCCCATAATATATAATAATATGCCTGCGCTCTCAGCAGCATTACTAGGAACGAAGCAGGTTGACTCCCGTTGCAGAACAGCTGCAGAGGCTCCTAAACGTAAATGATAATTGATTTTTTTTTTAGGCCTGGCGGGGGGTCTCGTTGGCCTGGCGGCCCCGCCAGGCCTATATAATGGTAGGGGAAACACTGACTACAAATTGATGTTTTATCAGAATCCTTAATGGACAACCAAATTTGTTGTCCTTTTCGGACATTGTAAAACTGCTATACCGGCGAGGCCGGCCACGCCCCCTTAGGACCGCTCGGTCTGAGATGCAGGAATGCCCGAGCGGGGAGAAGGTCCTCGCTGCAGCACCGCGGAAGGGGGCGGGGCGTCGGACATCACAGGGGCGGGGCGTCGGACATCACAGGGGCGGGGCGTAGGACATCACAGAGGATGGATGGATTTGGATGGAGATGACTCCATTTATACCAGTGGCTCACAGTGAATTCAGTAGCAGGACTTCAGTTCAGTTGCAACTTTTCCGCCCAAAAGCTCCCCACTCACTTTCCACAGAGTTTTTAAAATGTTTTAACATTTAAAAAACATTTAAAAAACAATCCATCCATCCCCTGTGATGTCCGACGCCCCGCCCCTGTGATGTCCGACGCCCCGCCCCTGTGATGTCCGACGCCCCGCCCCTGTGATGTCCGACGCCCCGCCCCCTTCCGCGGTGCTGCAGCGAGGGGTACTAGCGAGCGGGCGGTGTTTGTTGTTGTAAACGTCATCAGATTGGCCCGCTCTGAACTATTTTCCGATCTCCGATCAAAAGCGATCAATCGGTGCATCTCTAGTTTTGAGCAGGTGTCTGCGATTTCTCCTGTACATTTCTCCTCTTGTGGTTTTGATCATGTATGATCTGGGCTGAATGTGTTTCTCTACCACAGTGGCTGGTTCCCACTTGTTGCCTTGTCTAACCCGCACATTTTCACCAACTTGGAGGTCAGACAGTGTCCTGGTTCCTTGATCAAAATATTGTTTCTGTCTTTGTTGTCTATGCACGAGGTGGCTCCTGGCATCTTTATAGAAAGCTGGCTGCAATAATGTCTTTGTCACAGGTAGGGGTGGGTTAAAAATATCCATATATCGATATTTTATCGATATGCATGTGTAGGAACGATTATCGATACATAAATCCATACATAGGTATCGATTTAAAAAAAAAAAAAAAATCTTTTTTTTTTTAATCCCTATTTTTCCCCCCATTTTATCTCCCAGTGCTCCTACCTAAGTCAGTCCTGGGCATTGCTCCATCTACCAACCCCGGGAGGCCCTGCACTGAGCTCAAGTCTCCTCCTTACTTCAGGAGTGAGCAGGCTGCTTCTTTTCACCAGGCAGGGTGGGGTTTCTCTGGCCGGACGTGGCGCGTGGAAGGATCATGTTATTCCCTTATTGTAACCAGAATATCGATATCGAATTGTATCGGTAATCGTATCGTCTTGGGACCTAGTGTATCGGAATCGTATCGGGAGGTCAGTGATGATACCCAGCTCTAGTCACAGGTAACTTTGATTTGAGCCTTCTTCCCATGAGCATCTGAGCAGGTGAGAGTCCAACCCCACTCAGTGGTGTGTTCCGGTATTCAAGCAGTGCTAGGTACGGGTCACCAGCACTGCCCTGTGCTTTTGTCAGCATGTTTTTTATTGTCTGAACTGCTCTCTCAACTTGGCCATTTGACTGCGGGAAAGTGGGACTTGAAGAGGTGTGTTTGAAACCCCACTCAGCACTGAAGTCCACCATCTCTTGGCTCACCAGCTGTTAGGGCTGGGCGATATGACCAAAATCTCATATCCCGATATAGCTCATTTTATATCCCGATAACGATATACATCACGATATGGCACATTTTTGTAAATTTAATAAATGAATAGTTTATATAAAATTGCAATGTGGAAATGCAGTTTGAAATGATATACTCAACAAATAAAGGTAGTAGTTACTAAGTATTTGTTTTATTTAGAACCTTTTTCAAACAGTAACACATATCGGTATTGGCCTATTGGGTATAAAAAATAACAAATTGAACACTTCTGAGTTTTAAAGAGCATAGTGTGCAGGCCAGGGCCAAATACCAAATGTAAACTTCCAAGTTTAAAGTGCAGCAACAAAATCAGGCTCACAATATAATTATACAAAATCTAACAAGTGATAAAAGAAAATCACTCCTTCAAGTTTGAGAGGTAGCAGCAAACACAAATAATACAGGACTACTGGCCTAGCCCCTAAAATAAATGTTGGTTACAAAATACCAAATGTAAACACAAAACCCTTCCAAGTTAAAGTATAGCTGCAAACGGATCACAGTATATTATACATATATATAATATGAGGTATAATATATAAAAGGTAAACAAAACTACTTCAAGTAGCATGGATGTGAAATAAATTATTAACATTTGCCAAATCTCAGGCTTCTACAGGTTGAGTGCTAGGAATACAAGCTGGTCAACTCTTGCTGGTTTCAGTGCTGACCTCTGGCATGACACAATGTTCCCACTTGCACTGAAAGCCCGCTCTGATGGGGAACTTGTGGCAGGGATGCACAGATATTTCCTCGCTAGCTTGGCCACATGGGGAAAATGTCCCTCATTCTTCTTCCACCATTCCAGTGGATCTGTGTCTGGACCAGCGTCCAGTAGGAGATAGAGGTTGAGCTCATTTTCAATGGATTCTCTGCTTGAATGAGGGGCCGCTTGGCTTGGCTTTGCTGCTGTTTTAAAGTAGCTGCTCAAACTCTTCTTTTTCTTCTTAGCAGGAACCTCCTCTGGCTCATCCTGATCTCTGGCAGTTGCAGCTGATGGAAGGGGGGCTGCCTCCTGCTCTGCTTGTTCGGCCACCAGCTTCTGCAGCTCTGCAGCCGCTCTTGTCTTGATGTAGTCCACCCTCTCTTGTTTGATGTATGTGGTTTTGAACCGAGGGTCGACAAGAGAAGTCATGTCAAGCAGCTCCTGGGTTTTCTCGTCATCATACTTCTCATTTAGGTATTTTAGTATGCCCTCTTTGATGGTCGTGGTGAGCTCAGTGTCGCCATCCTGATGCTTGAGTATCTGGTTGTTGAACAGATGGAGGACTGGTTTCAAGTAGGAAACACTTGGGTAGAGCTCCCCAGACAAGGCATCTGTAAACTCCTTGAGAGGACTCAGTGTCTTGTTCATGGACTCCAGAACGTCCATGTCCTGCCAGGTTAGGACCAGGTGACGTGTTTTTTTGTCGGCACGGAGGACCTGTGAGAGAGCTTTCTCCTGCTCGATCACCCTTTCAACCATCGCTTGCATAGAGCCCCACCTTGTAGGGGTTTCTGTGATAAGCTGATGACTGGGCAAGGGTGGATTTTGCTCTGCTTGAGCTTTGGCAAGCTCCCGTCTTCTTTTCCATGAATTGGAGAAGGCAGCCACAATCTTCTTGCAGACGCCGACTGCTCGTTCCACCTGGTGTACTTTCACACCCCTCCCTGTGGAAATAAAGTAAATGTAACAACGTTCTATACTTTTTAATATATTATACTGTGTACAGGACAAGTAAAATGTATTAATTACGTTATGAATTTTATTTATTCATATATATATATTTTGTATAAAAGGTCCACACTAGGGGTCTTTACAAAATGATGGATTGGATGGAGAAGTATTCTGTATTTTTAGCTTTTAACTGGCTTTTAAATGCTCAGAAATTCTATTGCAGGATAATTTTGCCATTATGGCTGTTACTATAACTAAAATGGTTCCATCCATACATTAATGCTGTATTGGAGCACATTTTCTTTTAGTTAAAACTGTAGCGGGAACAGATGTTTAGAGAAACCTATGTATGTACCGGGTGAAGGCTGATTTATGGTTCCGCGTCACAACAACGCAGACCCTACGCTGTGGGCTACGGCGTAAGCTCTGCGTCGATTTAAGGCGGAACCATAATTCAGGCTTTAGGGGAAGATATCGGAGAACAACCAGAAGAATATAGAGTGGATTAAAAATAAAAGTTAAGCACTGAGCTACATGTGTCTCCCGTCTGGGCCATTGCAGACTCATTGCCTGAGCATGATATTACTAAAACCAAACATATCCGCCGTCTCTTTCTTCTTTACGTGCGCGACGGCAGTGCGTTGTGTCGCAGTAAATGTCGTCCGGGCGTAATACCAGCTGGTGAAATTAAACGAAAAAAAAAAAAATAAATAAATAAATTAAACAATTCCTCGAGGCAGAAAAAAATCCTGGCAAATTTACTGGTCGCACGTGTGCGAGTGGACATTAAATTCAGTCGCACATACTCAAATTTTGGTCGCAAAATGCGAGCATTTGGTCGCAGTCTGGAGCCCTTTAAACAAAAATGTATATGCATTTTTAGATCGATTTAGAGTTACTCACCAATGGCTAGATGAAGACGGTGGCCAAAGCACTGCAGGCGTGTCGTTTCATTCATCAGCTCAAGGGCAAGGATGTTGTTGCTGGCGTTGTCTGTGGTGACACATACGAGGCGATCCTGATTCAGTCCCCACGACTCAAGAGCTTCACTGAGACCTCTGGCTATCTCTTGTCCAGTGTGGTCTTCTGGAAAATAACTTGTCTGTAAACACCGGCTGCGGAGGTTCCAAGCTTGGTCGATGAAATGTATTGTCAGGCTCATATACGGATGTGTCGTTCGGCTCGACCACATATCTGTTGTTGCAGCGTAGAACATCCCCTTGTGTATCTCCTCCTCCACTTTGGCGCGGCACTCATTATATAAAGCAGGTAACACGACCTTATTCAGGTGTTTTCGGCTGGGCATTTCGTATCTAGGATCGAGTGTTCGCACCAACTCACAAAACCCCCGTTTCTCGACCGTGTAGATTGGAGCCATATCTTTACAGATGTGCTTGGCAACGGCAGTAGTTATCTCCTTCCATCTGCGGGAGGTATGACTATATGGTGTGCCGCGGGTAAAAGCCTGTTGCAACGTCTGCGTCTGGAGTTTATTCTTTTCAACATCAACGTTACTCGACCCTGCTTTTGCTGCTTTTTCTCGTTGACTCTCTCTGTATTCTTTGTCATGATTCTTTCTCAGGTGATAAAATAAATTAGTCGTGTTGGAGTCTGCTGTTGGTACCGTGCAGCGGCATACTTTACAAACTACTGTGGTCTGGTCCGTGTCGGTCTTTTTAAAACCAAACCACATCCATGCGACAGAAGTTCCCCCTCTTTTAGGTACAAGCTCCTCAGTTTGTGTTGGCTGTTCAACTTGTTGTTCTTCTTGTTTTTGAGAATTAGTACTGCTGTTACCCTGGTCTGCTACCTCTTCCTCCATGCTTGTTTTTTTTTTTTTTTTAACAGCGTACCTGGGAATGCCGTTTGGCGCGTCGGTGACGTAAATACTGCCGTAAAGCGTGTTTTGCGACATAGACGATAGAGCTTCATGTTAAAGGATATACATTTTCTATCGTCCAGACGATATATATCGTCATATCGCCCAGCCCTACCTGTAGCTGCATCTTGCGCAGTTTCCTTGGGTTCTCATCTTTACATTCTGTGCTGTGGCACGACTGTCTTTCTGTTTGTCATGTTGTTTTTGCTTAGTGACTTTATTGACAGGAATTTCAACCTCTTCACGTAGACTTTTTTTTTAGCTGACTCCGAGTCAACTCACTGGCTCTGCAAATGTCTATTGCTTTATTTAGCGTGAGGTTCGGTTCTCTCAGTAGTCGTCCTCTCACTTGGTCATCTGTGATTCCACACACGATTCTATCTCGTATCAGTGAGTCGGTGAGGTGCTCAAACTCGCAGTCTTTCACTTTGTTTTTTAAATCAGTCACATATGCATCAACAGTCTCTGATTTTCCTTGCACTCGAATAAAGAACAGGGGCCTCATGTACTAAGAGTGCGTGGATTTCAACGTGAATCCGTGCGTGGAATTAACAAAACCGCAAAAATTCATATGTACAAAGCTGTGCGTACGCCCAAATCCACGCAGGTTTCTCTGTACATCCCAATCAGCGTGGATTTGAGCGCACATGCGGGAGCACAACACTCCGCCTTGTCTCCTCCCTCAAATATATGTTTGAATATGATATGAAGATAATTATCCATTAAAAACCGCTCATCCTAACAAGAAATTTCCAAAAACAGGTAAAACAAATAAAAAAAAAACATCGGCTCTGAGCTGGAATAAATAATTCATTTTGGGGCATTTAGGGGTGTCGGACTCCGGTCCTCGAGGGCCGGTGTCCCTGCAGGTTTTAGATGTTTCCCGGTTTCATTGCACCATGATACAACTGACTGTGTCATCAACAGAAGTGTCCAGACTTTGATGACAAGCTGGTGACGATGATTAATTAGAATCAGGTGTGTTAAAGCAGTGAAACATCTAAAACATGCAGGACACCGGCCCTTCTGGGATTCAGTTTGACACCTACATTATGGTGTTCTTTGCTTTGCGTTGCGTTCGGTGAAGAGTTGTGGTTTTATTATGATCGTAGGGGTTTGTGAATGTTTATGGGCAGCGTTAGTGCATCATTACACTCTGCTTTTCTTGTTTGTATTTTAAGAACCGACACCAGAATTTTTGGTGGATGAAAAACGGCTCCCCGTTCTGCTTTATTGTCATGCATATTATATACTAACGGATTAAGACCAATGTACACGTTTATTGAGTCTTACACATTGTGGATGTCCGCGATCAACTCTCTCATGAGTATAACAATGTGAACAAAATACATTTATATTTAAAACATGAAGCATTACGATCTGATTCCTCTGCTGCAGAAATAAAGACAATTTGTGCCGACGGGATTATCGAGGTGCAAACGTGAGAAATAAAGAGCAAAATTGCTCTAACTCGGAGTGTTGCATCTGCAGGAGGAGAGACAGGTGTCGTGCCAAAAAGTGATTGCCTGCCAGAATCTGATTTCTCCCCTGAAAATGGGTCTTTTTACATGCCAAAAATTGATTGAAGGCCAAATACAGTTAATGAAAAGTTGTTTCTGCCTAAATATGACTTGATCTCATTCATAATCTGAAATCTGACGTTTTAGCGCTCTCGCTCAACGGGCTGCTGTGCGCGCTCCCGCGGCCACAAATCAGAAGAAATCAGATTCTGGCAGACAATCACTTTTTGGCACAACACCGGTTTTTGCTTCAAAATTAATTTTAATGTATTTCTGTCCAGACACAGTTATGGGATGTTTAGGGTCTGGCTTTTATCTCCAGTAGTCCTCCCATACGGTCGTCATGGTGACAGACAGATGTCCGACCTGCAGCTCCAGCTGAAGCATCATGTTGGTCTGAACCGGAGCAGCTGGTCCAGTTCAGGGCAGAGATCCAGGAGGATCCTCTTGGTACCTGAACCAGCTGATGGTCCAGTCTTAGTCCTGGACCAGCAGATCAGTGTGGTGCCTGAGGATTCGCTCCTGATCCTGCCATCAGCAGGTTCCTCTAACGCAGCCAAAGCTTCATCAGGATTTGCTGGTTCCATCGTTGAGCTCCTTTAGTTGTTTGTTCAGATCATGTGGTTGTGAGATTGTTGCAGCTCCACTCTTGTGTAATTTATCTGGTGATGTCGGGACTGTCATGTCCTTCACGTGGTCGTGAATTTATTGTTGACGTTACGTTTCCTCATATTCTGCACTTCACTGCATCACCAGTGAGTGTCGCCAACGGACAGAACCTCAGAAAAGTGCGTACAAAAGCCTTAATGTGTGAGTGACGGACCGCAGCTTTCTACGTTCACGTCATTCTTTGTACATCCGACGTGAGCGTTGAAAGTGGCGTACGCACGTTTTTTGTGCGCCGCACTCTTAGTACATAAGGCCCCTGGTGTCTCAAATACGTCACATTTTTCCTTGGCTCACAATGTTGGCGGAAAAGTTCTTTCAGTGTATCATAGTCATCTACGTCTTCATCGAAGTCAAAATTGTTATATACCTTTAAATGCTTCGTCCCCGGCCACATGTAGGAACGTGGCTCTTTTCACTGCATCAGATTTTTTGTCTATTCCGCTGGCGACAAGAAACAGTTCAAATCTCTGGACCCAGACTCTCCAATTTTCTGCTAGATTTCCTCCTAAATTTAATGAGGTTGGAGGTTTCATCTGCTCCATTTTGCCTTCCTATCTTTGTTTTCCTTCAAGTTTTTACTCTGACACCATGTTATATATGATGCGGAAGAAGCTATTTCTAGAACAACAACTTTATTCTTCAACTGTCTCGTTACCAACGCAGTAACACGAGTACTGTCACAGTGCCGCCTAATGGTCACACAGAGTAATGCACTTGTTTTCAAATATACTACATAGATGAAGGGGAAGACCGAAGGTTCAGGACAAACTTTAAACCTCACACATACAACCAAACAATCAACACTGGGAAGCACTTGACTTGTTAAAATCCTATCTTTTTGTAATTCCAGAACTCCCACAAGAAAATGTTTCTAAGGGGGAGGAGGACGGTGTTTTCAGTGACCAGCACCTCGATAACCTGGAGAGGAGCTGCAGCCCGGACCAGGAGGAACCAGGGCATCCACAGACTGTAGAACTGGAGGAAGACTCCAGTCGTCAGGATATGAAGCACAACGACGTAGAGGTGGATGTCTCATTGGTCAATGTCCCTGATGTGAAAGTTGAAAATGAAAGTTGAAAATGGTGAACCAGGACCAAACTGTGGCCAGCTGCTGTTGCACACTTCTCCTGAAGCTCAAAACAAAGATGAGGAAGGGACTGAAATTTTACGCTCAGACTCCAGTAAAACTGCAGATCCGGAGCCAATGGGACGACACGGTGACCACGAATATGCTGCTGTCCCGTCAGACAGCAACTGTAAATCAAAGCTGACCAGGACCCACACGGGGAAGAAGGCGTTTTCTTGCAGAACCTGCAGGAAAGAGTTCAGTAAAAGTAGTATTTTAATGGATCACATGAAGATCCACAATGGCGAAAGGCTATACCTGTGCAACACCTGCGGAAAATCGTTTACTAAATCATCAAATCTTAAACGCCACATAATCACACACACGGGTGAGAAGCCCTACATCTGCAAAACATGTGGAAAAAGTTACACAGAACGTTCCAACCTGGTGGTTCACTCAAGGACCCACACTGGCGAAAGGCCGTACATGTGCAACACCTGCGGAAAAACCTTTACTAAATCATCAAATCTTAAAAGCCACATAACCACGCACAAGGGCGAGAAGCCCTACATCTGCAAAACATGTGGAAAAAGTTACAGGCTACGTTCCCAGCTAGTGATTCACTCGAGGACCCACACTGGCGAAAGGCCGTACCTGTGCAACACCTGCAGCAAAACCTTTACTAATTTATCAGATCTTAAACGCCACATAACCACGCACACGGTCGAGAAGCCCTACATCTGCAAAACATGTGGAAAGAGTTACAGGATACGTTCGTACCTGGTGGCTCACTCGAGGATACACACCGGTGAAAGGCCGTTCGTGTGCAACACCTGCGGAAAAACCTTTACTAAATCATCAAACCTTAAAAGCCACATAACCACGCACACGGGCGAGAAGCCCTACATCTGCAAAACATGTGGAAAAAGTTACAGGCTACGTTCCCACCTAGTGACTCACTCGAGGATCCACACCGGCGAAAGGCCGTACCTGTGCAACACCTGTGGAAAAACCTTTACTGGGTCATCAGTTCTTAAACGGCACATAACCACGCACACGGGCGAGAAGCCCTACATCTGCAAAACATGTGGAAAAAGTTACAGGCTACGTTCCCAACTAGTGATTCACTCGAGGATCCACACCGGCGAAAGGCCGTACCTGTGCAACACCTGCGGAAAAACCTTTACTGAATCATCACATCTTAAACGGCACATAATCATGCACACGGGGAGAAGCTATATTAGTGCAAGACGTGCAACAAAGGTTTTAGCCACAGAATTGATTTGCTGAGTCACATGAAAAATCACCCGGAGGAGAAGTCTGGTGACTCGTGACAAATGAAGCTCATGTTGTCGTCCTCCGGGGGCAGCTGTCCACTCCTGTCTGACCCACAGAAGAAGAACCTGCAGAAGTCCAACCACCATCTCCTGTGGCTGATGAGCCTAATCCCCTCCCCACAAGGGTTGCAGGTTCAACCCGGATTTATGCTTCTCCGTCAACTTGACGCAGAGGGAACCATGTGGTTGTGTACTTTTAAAGTTCTGCATTGAGTTTGTTTGAATCCCTGTTCCTTCTTAAAATCGTATTATTTGTTGCTGCTGGTAACTTTCCGTCTCCACGGTGCAAATAAAGAGCTGTTAGTATGTGGGTGATTATCTGAATTCGGTGCCCTTTGGGTTGTCTTGGTTTTGAAAAAAATACTACAAATAATCATATTTCTGAACATTGCATCTGATAAAGGACTATCTGAACCTTTGAGAAATTACCTCTGTCCACCTCAGACTTGAAATCCCAAACATTATTAGCAAATTCTTTGTCACCCGAGTTGTTTTGAATTCAACCCCGTAACGGTCAACTCGATATCTGTGTGAATACTAAAGTAAAACATGTTCAAAATATTTATTGCAGATTATTGGTAATTATCTGTCCCTTGTTTAGAATAACTCATTGTGAGTAGATTTTGTTTTATTTTTAACATTCATAATTTGACTGAGAAGTAGGATTTGACAACTTCATGTAAAAACAGTGTTTGTATTTCAGAAAAATATGCATCAACAGTAAGAAATGGTTTGGCTCCCATATATTTTCTTGGTGTCTCTTACATTCTACATACAATCCAGAAACAATTGATTTAATATTTATGTTTTATTATACAAACAAATTATAAAATGTATTAAATAACAGGGTTGAAGGGACATTGAATATTTCCATAGGGTCTACAGATTAATACACCTATGAGGGAACAATTGAGGGAACAAACACATCAATTAAATGAACAGTATTCAAAATAACATGTCCAAGTGTCACCATATAAAAAAAAAAAAAAACACCATATCATTTTATTTATTTTATTTTATTGGTTTAGTTGATAGGGACAATGCAGTTTAAACATACTTTCAGTACAATGACAGCAACTTATGTTCTGCACAAAGAGTTTATAGCTATTGCTAATTTGCAACTCATGTCCCTAGTTGGGCTTTTCTAACAATAAAATACAACAATATCTAGGACCTATAATACAAAATATAAAATTACATCTATTTAAAAACAATCACAAAATAAACAGTCACATAATCCCACAATCTCCACACATCATACACATACTCCCTCACTCATTCACTCCCTCTCAACACGCATCACAACACACACAGTAACAACATTTCAAAAGTGGGTACAATCCTGTTGTGTTTTCAGCCAGTTCTTAACCATGGATGCAAAGATTCTGCTATCTGATACCAATTTAATTTCATTCGGGAGTCCATTCCAGAGATGACCGCTCTTTACTGAGAAAGCTGATTGTCCAAATGTTGTTCTGCGGTAAGGTATTTGACAGTTACAGTTTGTAGAGCTCCTGGTGACTCTCCTGCTGTTTTGTCTCTGAATAAACACTGAGAGTGGCTCTGGGGCCAAACTTTTAATACATTTGAAAAAGAATTTAAGAAAGCATAAAATAATAAAACTGTCAAAGCTCAACAGATTATATTTCTTTAGAATGTTTGTAATGAATGTAGAACTTGGCATATTTGTCCTAATAACGTTAATACAAAGCGATAACGTAACGTTTTTAATAGGTTTTTAGGTTTCTGTTAGTTATCTTGGCGTGCTTGCTAGGTAAATTAAAGTGATTTAAGTGTATGACGTTATATATCGGTAGTTCGTGGTATTTTCATGAAATAACTACTTTTCATTGCTGTGTTTTGACAGAGTATTTTTTCGGGAGCTGAAATAGATAAGAGATGCAGAGAGAGCGACTCGACAGAGAGCAGAAAAACTTTGTTAATAATAAAATAAAATGAAATTCAATAGACTGATATGCTCATTTTAATACATGTATTAAAATCCCTTTCCATCCCTTATGTCATGTCATCAATTTAACATTTAAGTGTTGAGACACTTTGAAATACTTTCAACCACTTTTTAATATTTTCAACCATTTTGAAATACTTTCAACCACTTTGATATGTTTTCAAACACTTTGCTGGATTTTAAGACAGAATGGCCGGTTTTCAGTGCAGCCCCTCCAGAGCTTCCAGCGTGCCTCCAGCCACATGTGTCCGCTCCCCAGCTCTCGTCCTCAGCTCCGGGGGAGCCCCGCTCCCCGACTGGCAACCGCGGCCTGAAAAAGCGAGCCCGAGTCGCCCCAGGTGTCCCGCTACGGGGCCTGCCGCCGTGCAGGTCTGAACCTCCAGCTGTCGGCCGCTGGTTGAACCAGCCGCGGCTCCAGCAACCCCCAACCACCCAGAATGGTGCGTCGGTGAATGGGGGGTCCGGTCGGTCCCCGGTTCCCGGGGGGCCACGTCTCCATCCACGGAGGACGTCTCGCTTCCCCAACGCCCTCGCCAGAAAAATAACTTATTTGACAATTTTCACCTGTTTCAAGTAAATTTTCACTTGAAATAAGTAGAAAAATCTGCCAATGGGACAAGATTTATCTTTTTATTACAAGTAATAAAATCTTGTTCCACTGGCAGATTTTTCTACTTATTTTAAGTGAAAATTTACTTGAAACAGGTGAAAATTGTTGTTGTTGAGTCTTGTTTTAAGTGTAATGAGATTTTTTTGACCAAAAATGAGACATTTTAAGTCGAAATAAGATGAATATTCTTGTTAAGATTTTGAGTTTTTGCAGTGTAAAGTATTTTTTGTGTTTGTTATTATTATTATTATTATTATTACGATAGATTGTTCACTCTTGGGTTTATGTTGAGCTTTTATAACTCACCACCAGGGGGCACTGCTGCTCTTCCTACATATGGAGAGTGTAATATTCCAGAATTATAAATAATAATTCATCCCTCTAAAATGAAAACTTAATTACATTTTTCATGATTATTTCAGACTACATATGAGTTGAGGTAAAAAGACATTTATTTCTAAATGGATGTCTGATATAAAAGGGTTAAATCCAAAGTCTGTCCTCTTCCTGGAATCTGATCCCGATGATCCTCCCTCTTCTTCCTGCTCTCCAACCTGCAAATCTGCAGCTTCAACACGGATCTCAACATCAGCTTTAGAATAAATCATGTGTCAAACGAGTTTTAAATCTAGTACAACTGGATTTTATACATGTGATTAAATAATATTGTTAAAATCTCATTATGTAACTAATATGAAAAACGTACACATATGTTGTAACTTTAGCTTGTATAGTTACAATAACACAGCATGGATCATTTGAATTGTATTGTTTTACTTAGCTTGTCCCATGAATTATCACGATAATCTGATGTACGCGCAGCTCTGATCTTAAAATGCATAAAGCCTTTTACAGTTTTCAGGGAACTATGTATATTATCAGAATATATTTTAAAAAATTTGGATACCGCAATGTCGTATTGTATCGTGACTCAAGTATCGCGATGTGTATCCCACACCACACTCATTTCCTCATTCATTTGAAAACCAAATGTTCTTGTTTTCTAAATCAATAAAACCATTTTAAAGGAGAAATAAAAGCAAACCGTATCTGACTCCACTGACTTCTGAAATCTTCAAGGTTTTTTGTTTAATGCTGCAGACATTAAAGTTTATAAAATGGTGACAGATGGTTGGCTGTTCTGATTCTGACGTGTTGATGGTTGCATTTCTTCTTTTGTCCTCGTTTCTCTGAAGTTTCTTCCTGTTTTTTAGAGGAACGTTGTAAAAACCGAACACGTAAATATATCAAACTTGGACTAACCTCTGAACGGAGTAGATGGAGAGAGTTTAACAACATGGAGCTGCAGATTAACTTTACAAAGAGAATGTGAGTGAAGAAGAAACAGACGGGAAAAAAGTCGTGTGAGAGAGGCTTTGTAGATGAACGAAATAAACTGTCACGTTTAAAGAAACTTCAGCAAACGCTAACAGCTCTTTATTAAACTGTGGAGACGGCAAGTTGCCAACAGCAACAAATAACAATTTTAAGAAGGAACAGGGATTCAAAAAACTCAATGCAGAACTTTAAAAGAAAGTAAACAATCACATCGTTCCCTCTGCGTCAAGTTGACGGAGAAGCATAAATCCGGGTTGAACCTGCAACCCTTGTGGGGAGGGGATTAGTCTCATCAACCACAGGAGGAGGTGGTTGGACTTCTGCGGGTTCTTCTTCTGTGGGTCAGACAGAAGTGGACAGCTGCCCCCGAAGGACGACAACATGAACTTCATTTGTCACGAGTCACCAGACTTCTCCTCCGGGTGATTTCTTATGTGACTCAGCAAATCAATTCTGCGTCTAAAACCTTTGTCGCACGTCTTGCACTAATATAGCTTCTCAGCCGTGTGCGTGGTTATGTGGCGGTTAAGATGTGATGATTTAGTAAAGGTTTTTCCACAGGTGTTGCACAGGAATGGCCTTTCGCCAGTGTGGATCCTCGAGTGAATCACCAGGTTGGAATTTTGAGTGTAACTTTTTCCACATGTTTTGCAGATGTAGGGCTTCTCGCCCGTGTGCGTGTATATGTGGCTTTTAAGATGTGATGATTTAGTAAAGGTTTTTCCGCAGGTGTTGCACAGGTACGGCCTTTCGCCAGTGTGGGTCCTCGAGTGAATCACCAGGTGGGAACGTTCTCTGTAACTTTTTCCACATGTTTTGCAGATGTAGGGCTTGTAGCCCGTGTGGGTCCTTGAGTGAATCACCAGTTGGGAATGTAGCCTGTAACCTTTTCCACATGTTTTGCATATGTAGGGCTTCTCGCCCGTGTGTGTGGTTATGTGCCGTTTAAGATATGATAAATAAGTAAAGGTTTTGCCGCAGGTGTTGCATAGGTACGACCTTTCGCTAGTGTGGATCTTCACGTGATCCATGAAATTACAACTTTTACTGAACTCTTTCCTGCAAGTGCTGCAAGAAAACATCTTCTTCCCCGTGTGGGTCCTGGTCAGCTTTGATTTACAGTTGCTGTCTGACGGGACAGCAGATTCTTCGTGGTCACTGTGTCGTCTCATTGGCTCCGGATCTGCAGTTTTACTGGAGTCTGAGCATAAACTTTCAGACCCTTCCTCATCTTTGTTTTGGGTTTCAGGAGAAGTGTGCAACAGCAGCTGGCCACAGTTTGGTCCTGGTTCACCATTTTCAACTTTCACATCTGCAACATTGACCAATGAGACATCCACCTCTACGTCTTCTTGCTTAATCTCCTGACCGCTGGAGTCTTCCTCCAGTTCTGGAGTCTGTGGATGCCCTGGTTCCTCCTGGTCCGGGCTGCAGCTCCTCTCCAGGTTATCCAGGTGCTGGTCACTGGAAACCCCGTCCTCCTCCACCTTACAAACATTTTCTTGTGGGAGTTCTGGAATTACAAAAAGGGACAAAAGATAGGATTTTAACAAGTCAAAAGCGCTTCCCAGTCTTGACGTTTTGGTTGTATTTGTGAGGTTTAAAGTTTGTCCTGAACCTTCGGTCTTCTCCTTCATCTGTGTAGTATATTTGAAAACAAGTGCATTACTCTGTGTGACCATTAGGCTGCACTGTGACTGTACTCTTGTGTTACTGCGTTGGTATCGAGACAGTTGAAGAATAAAGTTGTTGTTCTAGAAATGGCTTCTTCCGCGTCATATATAACGATCTAACTACAAGTACTGCATATCAACACCTATATGAGCATCCTCCAATGATCGTGTTTTTTGCCAGTGTCATCTGACATCTTACAAGTTCTAAGTTATAGAGTGTATAACAAAATAAATGTTGGCCGGTTTGAGAAGCAGGTTGATGACATCCTATGGGATGATGGATACACCCATGATGATGTTGAACAAGCATATCAGACATTTTTCCAAGTCTCTCAACTCTGTATTCAACAGGTGCTTTCCTCTTGTCAGCAAAAAAGCAAACAAGGGTCGTTTCCGAATTCGGACAATACCGCACTATATGCTACATACTGCAAAGTATGCACTGTATACTAGGGGTGTAACGGTATTTGTATTCGTCCCGTCCCGTCACGGTACGGGGGTCACGGTTCGGTTCACGCAGTCATACGGCGAATACGTCTGACTGAGTTAAAAAAAAAAAAAAAATCAATCATCGTTTTTTTTCCCTTATAAATATCAACAGTCACGTTCCATTACAGACCTAAATGTGTGCTAGTCTGTGCATATCAATAAATATATGTGCAATTCATATATCATCATAAATTGTAGGCTATAATAACGATAAAATGTTCTAATTCTTAATTTACAACTGTCCTGAACGCACCGGGGCCGCCAGCCAAAGCGGGTTGGGTGTAAAGACTGATTTATGGTTATGCGTTAAATCGACGCAGAGCATACGCCGTAGGGTACGGCGCAGTCTACGGCGAGGTTATGCGGCGACGCGCAACCTTCGCCGTAAGCGCTGCTTGGTGTAACGCGGTACCATAAATCAGCCTTAACAGTCACAGCAAATTTGCCGTGAAGGAGATTAGCGCTAAAGTTTAAAAGAGGACTAAATTTGTACAAAGTTTTGAATGTTACCCTGTTTTCCACATTACCTGGATTATTTTGGGTTATGGAAGAGGCGACTGCCATTGGTGAGCCAGTGTTACCTTCTTAAATAATGTCTTTATCAGAATGTGTCTTGACCAGCCGCCTGTAATGTGCTTGTGTTGTTGTCAACTAGACCGCCGAGTCTATTCTCTATTATAGAGCTCAGAAATGATGTTATAGACCGCTGTGTTTATCTATCTAGATAGATTGTGTCATTTTAGACCAGTTATGTTTTTTTTGTATTTAAGCTGAATCAAAGATGGAACTGAGTCGGTCTGTGACTATCAGAGTTTTCAGCGCCGTGTGATTGACAGCTGACAGGCTTGTGTGTGTGTGTGTGTGTGTGTGTGTGTGTGTGTGTGTGTGTGTGTGTGTGACTTTACTCTGCTTTCTGCAGCATAGGCCTATATGCTTGGCTCAATAAAAGTGAGAATAAATGTAGTTTGATGGGTGGGATGAGGTGTTGAACGTTAAAATGACTATCGTAAGGCCCATGGAGAATGCTCCGCCCCCAGACGGCTCTGCCCATATGCAGCAGTAGAGGAGCCCGGGTTCAAGTATTTATTACAAGTGCACGAGCTCGTTACAATACCATCCCGCACTCACATAAACCAATCCGTGGTAAAATTAAAAACACTAATGCACAAGTTAAATGTTTTATTCTATTTATTTTACATTTTAATAATAGATGCTTTTTAGTTTTGTAGCCAATTGAACAAACTTTAACTTTCAAATGCTATGATCAAAATAAAGGAAGAAAAAACTTGTCTTATACATTTGGGACTTTTTGTATTTTTTTTCCCGTTGTACCGAACCCGTACCGAACCCGTACCGAACCGTGACCCCTGTACCGAGGTACGTACCGAACCGTGACTTGTGTGTACCGTGACACCCCTACTGTATACTGCCTACTAAATGAACGATTCAAGTACGCTGCTCCAGCAGACCGTTCACACAGCAGTGTGCTACAGTGTATCCCAGAATGCATCTCGCACCAAAACGTCAGCGAAAGATGAGATTTAAAAGCAGACTATAGAAGCTGTTGTAATTCCAGCTGTAGTGCTGTTATTATGCCACTTTATTACGTTTTAACATCTTTTCAGGTGTAAAAGTAACCGTTAAGATCCCCACCCTGGGCTCAGTTTATCCAAATAATGCCTATTAAGAAATTTGATCCGATGTTCCGGGGATCAAAAGAGCCGCCGGTCCGGCCGCATCAGCAGCAGCTGTTACCATGGTAACAGCAGCAGCTCACGGCCGGAGAACAGACGTGATCGCCGGGCCAAACTACGACAACGTCCCAGGGAGAAACCTGCTCTGTGGAGCATCACCACTGGCTGAAATAAATCATTTAGGAAGATAAATGTTGGTTTAATAGATGAAATCTAACAGTTGTAGCTGTCACGTTAGTTTGTCTGAATATAAAGTGAAGCTTCATGTTTTTACTATAGATAGATAGATAGAACTGTATTCATCTATCTAGTAAAAAAAGAAAACGTGAAGCTTCACTTTATATTCAGACAAAACAAAGCTACAACTGTTAGATAGATATAGATAGATATATACATACATACACACACACACACACACACACACACATGTGTATATATATATATATATATATATATATATATATATACACACACACACACACACACACACACACACATACATACATCCAGTACTCGAGTTCTAAAGAAAAATCAGGGGGGATGGTGGATTTTATCATATGGGGACAGATCATTTGTGCTGATTACAAATAATATAACATATTACAAATAATAGCACTGACCAAAACACGTTCAGAAATACTGCAGGAATGACATAGCATCAATTAAATGCAGCCTTCTGTAAGCTTTAAATATCCACTGGGCTTACATCAAAACACAACAATAAAAAACAGTTTTATGAACTTATCAATATGACTCTGTCCTTCACATGATAAGTAAACTGGATCACTGCAAAAACTCAAAATCTTAACAAGAATATTTGTCTTATTTCTAGTTAAAATGTTTCATTTTATTAAAAAAATCTCATTACACTTAAAACAAGACTCATCACTGGAAAAAACAACAATTTTCACCTGTTTCAAGTAGATTTTCACTTAAAATAAGTGGAAAAATCTGCCAGTGGAACAAGATTTTATTACTTGTAATAAAAAGATGAATCTTGTCCCATTGGCAGATTTTTCCTACTTTTTCAAGTGAAAATTTACTTGAAACAGGTGAAAATTGTCAAATAAGTTATTTTTCTGGCGAGGGCGTTGGGGAAGCGAGACGTCCTCCGTGGATGGAGACGTGGCCCCCCGGGAACCGTTGTGACCGGACCCCCAATTCACCGACGCACCATTCTGGGTGGTTGGGGGTCGCTGGAGCCGCGGCTGGTTCAACCAGCGGGCCGACAGCTGGAGGTTCAGACCTGCACGGCGGCAGGCCCCGTAGCGGGACACCTGGGGCGACTCGGGCTCGCTTTTTCAGGCCGCGGTTGCCAGTCGGGGGAGCGGGGCTCCCCCGGAGCTGAGGACGAGAGCTGGGGAGCGGACACATGTGGCTGGAGGCACGCTGGAAGCTCTGGAGGGGCTGCACTGAAAACCGGCCATTCTGTCTTAAAATCCAGCAAAGTGTTTGAAAACCCAGCAAAGTGTTTGAAAACCCAGCAAAGTGTTTGAAAACATATCAAAGTGGTTGAAAGTATTTCAAAATGGTTGAAAATAAGTGGTTGAAAGTATTTAAAAGTGTCTCAACGCTTAAATGTTGTAATAGCAGTGATACCACATTCATTGATGACATGACATAAGGGATGGAAAGGGATTTTAATACATGTATTAAAATGAACATATCAGTCTATTGAATTTCCTTTTATTTTATTATTAACAAAGTTTTTCCGCTCTCTGTCGAGTCGCTCTCTCGGCATCTCTTATCTATTTCAGCTCCCGGACAAATTCTCTGTCAAAACACAGCAATGAAAAGTAGTTATTTCATGAAAATACCACAAACTACCGATATGTAACGTTGTCATAACACTTAAATCACTTTAATTTACTTAGCAAGCACGCTAAGATAACTAACAGAAACCTAACATACTTCACGTTACGTTATCGCTTTGTATTAACGTTATTAGGACAAATATGCCAAGTTCTACATTCATTACAAATGGGCGGCGTAGCTTTGTCACAATTTTTAATCGTTGTCCTTACACTAAATTGAATTTAAAAAGTTATATATTAAAGTTACTTACATTTGTATTCCTCCTTCTCCCTTTCCACGGTGCAACTAGTCTTTTCTGCCTTCACATCACATCACTGACCGGTCGCCGTGTTTTCTCAATAAAGCTTTGAACAAACAAAGAAAAAAGCGCTGCCCGGCCGAGGCCGCATTGCATTCTGGGATATAGTAAGCGAGGTAGACTGGTCTTATGCATGCTGTGGATTTTTTTCCAAATCAGTAAAACATCCGGGTATTTTTCGCACACTGCAGATTTCCTTCTGTTCACATACAGCATACTACTTACTACACTTTGGCCAAATCAGTGTATACTAGTAGTACAGTATGTGAATTCGGAAACGGCCAGAGACTGTTGGCTCCCTTACGTTCTGGAAATTACCGGTGTGGTAACTGCGCACAATGCAATAACACCTCCAAGACCAACTTTTTTCTTCACCCCCACTCTAATAAAAAAATTTCCATCAAAGAGTTGATTACCTGCGCATCTACACATGTCATATATATGCTACGCTGCCCTTGCGGTCTAGCATATGTGGGAAAAACTTCCAGATAGTTAAAACAAAGGATAAGTGAACACAAAAGTTCCATATGGAGAAAAGACATTAACTATCCTGTGATTCAGATTGCTTTTATTGGCCATTTGTGTAAAACACATAGGAAATTGTCACGTTGGTAACATTGTGCGCACTCGGAATATTATTTTCACGTATAAATAAATAAATCACAGACACAACACCACAGTGAAGGAATAAACAAGTGCAGGCATATACAATAAATTGTAGTCCAGTTTTTGATTACCGTATTTTCGCGACCATAAGGCGCACATAAATTATTATTATTTTTTTTTTTAAATGTGCCGGGCGCCTTATGAAACGGTGCGCCGTGTCTATTACCTGAATTACAGTAATGTGAGGCCGGCCACCATGAGAACGGTAAAAAGAGAAGGGGGCGGGTGAAGCCCCGTGAGTTGCGACGTGAATGAGACCATCCACTGAGCTGTTTAATGCGGAAACAGAAGATGAAGACTTTTAAGGATTTGCTTGATGTGTAAAGTGAAATAAAATACAATCAAACTAAGTTTTGCTGCCGTTATATTTTTAAATAAGCACACTTGTGTGTTTTGCATGTCGGGAACCGAGGAAGCACCTGCCGTGGGGTTGCGGGTTCGATCGCCGCATCCCCGGGGCAGATCCGGCTGAAATGCCGGTGGTCTTTCCCCGGGAGCCCCTGCTACCAGTCCAGTCGGGTTCCTGCGGTCCCGGCCGGTCGGAACCGGTCACGTTTCCCGGTTGAAGCCGCGGTGATGCGCGCTGCTCCAGCCCGACTTCCTGGTTCCCCAAGCGGGGTCCGATCGACCTTGTTCCCGCCCGCTTTGCGAGCAGAGATTTCTGGGGTACGTCCCAGGTCTGATCAGCTTCACCCTCCGAAATTTTCAGCGAAATCTGTCGGTTACAAACCCGGTACCGGATCTCCGACATGCGCGTGTGCGCCACATAAATGAGAATGTGTGTGTTTCGCAGCACGACACACACACACACACATTCTCATTTATGTGGTGCTTGCCTGCCACGCTGATGGACAGAAACTGTATGGTGATTTTTAAAAGAAAAACTTTGCATAAGACGTTTCCAGCCGGAGTCATTATGGGATGAAGGGATGATGATCAAGTGGCTGAGACAGGTCTGGAAATTCGGACTGGCGCAGCTGAATTAATGGAGCGGAGCTCCTGTCGGATAGAAACCCGGTACCGACATGCACGCGTGTGTGTGAGCGGGACCAGCGCGGGGGAGCGGAGCGGGACCACCGCGGGGGAGCGGAGCGGGACCCGGGACCCGGGACGCAGGACCCGGGACGCGGGACCCGGGACGACCGCGGTCGGGATCCGCAGCACAACGGGGTATGAAAAGTTTATTTACTCTTGTGCTTGTCTGCCACGCTGATGGACAGAAACTGCCGGCTATGGTGATTTTTAAAAGAAAAGCGTTGCCTAAACAGACTTTTCCAGCCAGAGTGAAATGAAAAGGGCTGGTGGCTGAGACAGGTTTATGTGCGGCGACCCGGTGGTTTTTTTAAATTCTTTAATGCGGAAACAGAAGATGAACCTTTGAAGGGTTTGATTGATGTGAAAAGTGAAATAAAATATCAAACTAAGTTTTGCTCCTGCTCTACTTTTAAATAAGCACTCTTGTGTGTGTGTTCTGCAGCGCGTGTGTGTGCAGCTCCGTGTCTGTAGACTGCGCCTTTTGGGTCGGTGCGCCGTATGTGTGTTTTAAAACCAAAAATGACACAAAACTGAGGGTGCGCATTTTCACACGGTGCGCCGTATGGTCGTGAAAATACGGTATTTTTTGTCAGTAAGGAGCAGGAGGGGGAAGGGAACCTGAGTCATTGATGAGCCTGGCGGCTGAGGGGAAGAAGCTGAGTCTGTGGCAGGCTTTCACAGCCTCAGGTAGCCTCAGCTATCCTCAGCTAGCCTCAGCCTCCTACCAGAGGGGAGGACAGTGAAGAGGCCATGGCCAGGGTGAGAGGGATCGGCCATGATCTTCATAGCCCTCCTCAATGCCCTGGAGTCGTACAGAGACTTCAGGGAGGGCAAGGGGCAGCCAATCACTCCCTCTGCAGAGCGTATCACTCGCTGCAGCTTGTGGAGGTTCCTTGCAGCTGTAGCGGGGAACCAGGTGATGATGGCGTGGGTAATAATGGATTCAATGATGGCAGTGTAAAACTGGGCCATCATGGTCCTTGGCAGCCTGAATTTCCTCAGCTGTCGGAGGAAGAACAGTCTTATCTGGGCTTTTTTCAGAAGGGCCGTGGAATTCAGTTCCCACTTCAAGTCCCTGGTGATGTTGATTCCCAGAAAGTGGAAAGAGTCCACAGAGTCCACCTGTGTGTCTCCCAGCACGATGGGAAGGGGAAGGGGGCTGTTCATTTCAACGAGAACAAACATGTTATCTCAACTTTACGTTTTTGTGGACTTGAAAAAGTCAGCCTTCCACGGAGCGGTGGGAATCTGGACTTGCTGCTAAAACGTCGAGAGCTCTTCTGGATTTTTACTTTGCAAACACTTTTGATCTACTTTGTGTTTTTACAGTACATTCATCCTCCCTATTTTTTATACTGTATAAGATCAGAACACTTAGATGGGATTTCTGTTGTGTGACTCTCTTCCCTCATTGTAAATATTTTAAATTGATTGCTACCTAAGATTAACACTTTACAGGTATAATCATCCTCCCTTTCTAATGATTATACCTTTGGATTCGATGGTCATTGATTGATGTATTTCATGCATGCACTTTATGGGTGTTGTCTCTTCTTCCCTGGTTTTTGGTGATGCTTACTGACTGTATTTCCGTATGTGACCTTGTTTGAAGGTGCTCAGGTGTTTGTGTGGCGGCGCCTGATTGGACCACATAGTCCTACCAGCCTATAATAGACAAGCTTCTGTTCCGATCTGTTTGATGCCTTGAAAAAGGTCTATGACCGAATCGTTGGCCCAATAAACACGAGTACGGTGAGAAGAAAGTGTTTTCTTTTTAATATTTGTACAGTAAAATTGTTTGAAATTCACTATATTGAATAGCCTGTAGTGATTGTAGTTATGAAGAGGGCTATATGGGGTATTGAGTGAAATTATAGGAGAATTCATTTCATACTTCCATGGTCAAATCAGCCGCTCCTAAATGTTCATGTGCTCCTATTTCAGCCTTTACGGTAAATGAATGAACGCGGCTCAGAAACAGAAATATATGAAGTTCTGAGTTTGAGATAATGCAGATATGTTTTTTTCATATACCCATACTTCCACTGTAATATTTACAAGCTCTTACTGTAAAAGAAAAGGGTGAAACACTTTTCTTTTAGATCTAAACTTCAAACACCTTTTCTAAAAAGGTCAGTCTCCTTTTTCGCTTAAGGTTCTGTGTTGAGACTAGAGACTATAAAAATGAATTTTCCTATAATTTCACCCAATACCTCATATAGCCCTCTGAACAACCAGAATCACTACAGGCACAGTGAATTTCAAACAATTTTACTGTGGAAAAATTGAAATATTAACATCTAAACTTCAAACACCCTACTTTTCTACAAAGGTCAGTCTCCTTTTTCACTTCAAGTTCTGTTTTTCAGAGACTATAAAAATGAATTCTCCCATAATTTCACCCAATACCTCATATAAAACCCTTCACAACTGTAATCATTACAAGCATGCTTAATTTCAAACAATTTTACTGTAAATATTGAAATATTAAAAGGTGTAAACTTCAAACACCTTACTTTTCTAAAAACTTTTCATAATCTTGGAACTGGAATAACTTCACTATTGCACTTTACTGTTTTATGTATTGTACTTTGCTATGTTTTTAATTGATGGCAATGCTTTGATTGTTTTTAATGTCCTTTTGTACGGCGACCTTGGGTGTCCTGAAAGGCGCCTATAAATATTTATTATCATTAGTATAGGAATATAAATATTAAAAACAGCTGAACAATAAGGACAGTAAAAGATAAAAAACATTGAAATACTAAAAATAGAAAAGTTTTTAAAAAAGTAAGGCGTTTGAAGTTTAGATGTTAATATTTAAATTTTTCCACAGTAAAATTGTTTGAAATTCACTGTGCCTGTAGTGATTGTAGTTATGAAGAGGGCTATATGAGGTATTGGGTGAAATTATGGGAGAATTCATTTTTATAGTCTCTGCAAAACAGAACCTGAAGTGAAAAAAAAGTGTTTAATCCTTTTCTTTTAAAGAAGAAGCTTGTAAATATTACGGTGGAATTATGGGTATATGAAAAAAAACACCTGTATATTATCTCAACCTCAGAACTTCATATCTTTCCGTTTTTGAGCCGCGTTCATTCATTTACCGTAAAGGCTGAAATAGGAGCACATGAACATTTAGGAGCGGCTGATTTGACCGCAGCTGCTTGAGCTGGGGAGTTTCCCATTTAGTTGGTTTGCTTCATCACCACGGCTTTTAACTGGAAACAAAGGGATCTTGTAGGAGTCATACTCATGTGTTCATTCATTCAACTTTCCAGGGTTACGTACCGACTCTGTGGAGTCTGATTTCAGGTTTCCAGGCGAGGTCCAACAGTCTGCGCTGACGGTCGAGCTCTTCTTCATACTCCAAGATGGTTTTTTCAAACACGGAGAATATTTCTACAGCAGCTGCTGTTAGTCGCTGACCGATAAACTCTCTCAGATGATTCACCTTAGACATTGTTGAAGAGGAAAAAGAAAGGAAACAACAGAACCGTCCTCCTCAAAGGAATCACTGCTCACGTGTTCCGTTCGCTCCAAACTTCCGACCTTCCGCCAGGTGTTACAATCTGGAGTTCCGGTAGAACTCACGGTTCTACGGATAGTTCCTTCTCGCAGTTACAGTAAGTATTTAATTTACCAACGAAAGTAATTAGAACAAAATGCATACAACATTCTTTTCATCACTGGTTTACTACGACTTCTGTCATTTAGCAGACGCTTTTATCCAAAGTGATCTGAGAAAACAACACAAGCAAGAAGGTTTAGACTGAGTTTTATTTTTTCCGACACAATGAGAGCTGACGCAATTTATATGATAAGCTTCTGATTGTTAATATCAATATATAAAATACAAATATTTTTTAATCCATGTGTACTTTATTATTTGTCATAAAACATTTATGTTGTTAAGAAACTTTTATTGCAATGGGCTTCAAAATAATACATATGAAAACATTTTTGGAGACTTCCAAAGTTTTTTTTGCAGGAATTTCCCAAAACTAAACGTTAGGTTTGACTCTCAAAATCAAGCTTCCCTCTCAGGATTTCTGGCTAGGTAAGAAATGATGGCTGTTATATCTCAGTGTGTTTCAGCCTCTCCACCCAAACAAAGTATCGTGAAGGTGTTTTTAGGATGCACTTTATGATGTTGTCCATGTTCATATTTTGAAGGGGAATCATCACTTTTAACTGTACCTGTATCAGAGAAAGAGTTGATGAAACAGGCAGCAAATATTCTGTTTCTAGGGCAGGTATGATTGGCTGTTTCTAACGTAAAATGCTGAATTAGTTGATATGAGCAAAGTTTCAAGTTCAAGATTTGCACTTGATACTGTGAAGATTTCATTAAACTGCATTTAATTTTTTTGTGGCTCTAGTGGCCCTTTATTCAAGTTGCAGACAGGAAGGGGGTAGAGAGAGAGAATGGGGATGACGTGCAGCAAAGGTGCAGGCCGGGATTTGAACCTAGGACCGCTGCAGGACTGTAGCCTCAGTACATGAGCCGCTACTTAACCCACTACGCCACCGAGCTGCCCATCAAACTGCACTTTTAAAGCTTAAATCAAAGGTTTGGGTTCATTCTTCCCATAGATGGACATGAATGCACACCATTATTTATTGCAACTATGTGGTTAAAAAAATAAAAGAATTCAGTATATGTTCAAAGTAGATACTGGTCTAAATTTTACATTTAACACGTAAATGTGTAGAATCATAAAAGAATTAATGAAAATAAAAACTGAGGGTCATGATTTTGTATGTTCTTTTATAGAAATCTAAATTATTTTTCAAAATTATACTTATTTAAATTAAGTCAGATGTGTTTAAGATCTTAAATTTGACATTGCATTTATTCAAATTCTTATACATTTATCTTACATTCTAATTAAGTTTTAGGCTATATATATATATATATATATATATATATATATATATATATATATATATATATATATATATATAATACTAATTAGTTCACTAAACTTTTTTTCAGTTCAATCCATGATGATTCTTGATGAAGCCAAGACCAGTGAAATAACAAACTGGATCAAAATGACGTGATTGAGGAAGTTGAGGATAAAGGACAAAAGTGCATCTCCACTTTTCAACTTCATTTGATGACATTTCTCTTTCAACATTGTTTTCTGAGCTAAATGCTGGTTGTACTGATCACGCTGTACCAATAATCTGCATCATTGACAACTTTCCTCTTTTTGATGCACTAAAGTCTTTTTTTATTTGTGTTTTTATTATTATTATTATTACGATAGATTGTTCACTCTTGGGTTTATGTTGAGCTTTTATAACTCACCACCAGGGGGCACTGCTGCTCTTTCTACATATGGAGAGTGTAATATTCAAGATTTATAAACAATAAAATAATTAATCTAAAATGAAAACGTAATTACATTTTTCATGATTATTTCTGACTAAATATGAGTTGAGGTAAAAAGACATTTACTTCTAAACGGATGTCTGATATCCACCTTATTCCTGGAGCCTCTACTGTAGAAACTGCTGTGGGAGTGACTTCCGGTTAGCCGCCGGAAGTTCCGTAACGCCATTGACTAACCATGGCAGCTGAGCATGAACAGCGGTTTATTTTAAAGCAATTTGCTTTCAATCTAGCAGAGAAGTTACGGTTTTGTTTTCTGACATTTAATGTTTAACATGTTTATCAACCGTAGCATTTACTAAAATGTCCTTGCGGAGCTCGGGTACGTCGTTTTGTGGAGGAAAACCTGCATCATACTTTGTGGCTCGGATCCGACAGACTGCCGGAGGAGAGACGTGAATCCTCAGAGGATTGACAGGGATATCATGAGAATATCAGGTATGATTTCAGGTTAATTTCATGAGAATATCAGGTGTGATTTCAGGTTAATATTTTTTGAATATCAGTTATGATTTCAGGTGTATGGAGGACACAGCATTGTAGTATTTGTCCGGTAATGACAACCTTTAGTATTATTTATTATTATTTTCTGTGCAGTTAAAATACAAAGTGTGTTTATGGCACGGACTGCAGGGCAGCATTAGAATAAAAATACAATAGTTTCACTACAGACATGTTGATAAGAAAAAAGTTTTTTGTTAATTAAATTTTAAATCTTAGCTGTGATCAGTACTCGAGTTGTAAAAAAGAAATCAGGGGGGATGGTGGATTTTATCATATGGGGACAGATCATTTTTGCTGATTACAAATAATATAATATATTACAAACAATAGCACTGACCAAAAACACCTGCAGAAATACTGCAGGAATGACATAGCAGCAGTTAAATGCAGCCTTCTGTAAGCTTTAAATATCCACTGGGCTTACATCAAATACATCAAAACACAACAATAAAAAACACTTTTCTGAACTTATCAATATGACTCTGTCCTTCACAGGATAAGTAACATGGATCACTGCAAAAACTCACAATCTTAACAAGAATATTTGTCTTATTTCTAGTTAAAATGTCTCATTTTAGTAAAAAAATCTCATTACACTTAAAACAAGACTCATCCCTGGAAAAAACAACAATTTTCACCTGTTTCAAGTAGATTTTCACTTAAAATAAGTAAAAAAAATCTGCCAGTGCAACAAGACTTTTTTTGCTTGTAATAAGAAGATAAATCTTGTCCCACTGGCAGATTTTCTTACTTATTTCAAGTGAAAATTTACCTGAAACAGGTGAGAATTGTCACATTTTTGTGGTGATGACTCTAACCAGAATGTTAAATGTAAATGTTGAAATAGCAGTAAAACCACTTTCATTGATGAACTGACATAAGGGATGTAAAGGGGGGGTGGCAGTTTTACAGGGGGGAGGATTTGGACCGTTTTTATTTCAGGGGGGATGCCATCCCCCTCATCCCCCCTCAACTCCAGTACTGGCTGTGATAATGTACCGGTTTTTTCCTAAACTTCTGGAGGGCTTAGGTGATGTGGTTGCAGGTGGGTCTTCCCCCAGGTACATTTGATGAGGGGGCTGGGGGTGTTATAATGGTAGGGAAAACCCTAATGTATCATATCTTATCTTAATAATTGTGTACTGTATTGCTCCCTCAGATGAGCCTGACCAGATGGATCAGAAGGAGGAGCTGTGCTCAACACCAAAGCTTCCTGTGATGCCCAAACACAGTGGTCAGACCCAGGGATGGAGGACCACACCTATTCTATTATTTACGTGCTGGAGATGAGGTGATGGGTGACCGTGGTTTCACAGTTAGAGACTTGCTGGAGGAGCGTAGGGTGAAGCTAATCATTCCAGCATTCACACGCAAAGGATGCCAGCTGACCAGTGAGGAGGTCACTCACACACGCCGCATTGCTCATGCCCGCATTCATGTTGAATAAGGAACCTGGAGGTGTACAAGATTCTTTCTCAAACAGGACCAAATTAACTTTGTGCCCAAAATTGACAAAATGCTCAAGATTTGTGCTGGTTTAGTGAATTAAAGAGCTGAGTTTATTTCAAGTGAAAAGTGAGAAGACATTTAATATTGCACTTAAACATACTTACATATTTCATTCATTTAACATTTTCTGAAAACAATTTAGGTTCAGTTACACTTACAGTATCTTTAACACACAACTCTCAACAAGTGCTGTATGTAGTTTGTAGAGCTGCACTTACATATTTCATTCATTTAACATTTTCTGAAAACAACTGAGGTCCAGCTGCAATTGTTGTTTTTTTGAGGAGATAAAAGTCTAAATATTGTGATTTCAGTTTGTCAGGTGTGAATATTTTCTGGTTTCTTAAGTCCTCCGACAGTAAACTGAATTTCTCTCACTTAAGACACAAATGTAATGTGCTTTTGTTAAACAATATTTTTGTGTTAAAATGTTTTGATTCATGTCCCAATATTGTATGTCCTAATATGTCAGGAGGGGATCTTTCAGGTTGTTTTTAATAAAACTGAAAACAAAAATGAAGTCTGTTGTACTGTTTTCCCCCTAGCTTTATACAGAGGGGCAGAGCTGAATCTTCTTTGTACCAAATTCATCTACAAATGTTTGTGTGAAGCATGTGTGAAAAGTTCTGGAGGTGTTTCATGTGTGTATCTGAAGTCTTTGTCAAATGAAATTTGGAACTCCAGGTGCTCAGTTGGTCCAGATAAGCAGCTTGCAGCCCCAGGCACATCACTGCCAGCTGGACCTGAAAGAATAAATATAAAAGAAGCTTACAGTTTGTCCTAATGTAGGTTCACAAGTAGCCTACCTGTCACATTAGTTCATAGATTATAAGCAGTACTCGAGTTGTAAAAAAAAAAATCAGGGGGGGTGGTGGATTTTATCATATGGGGACAGATAATTTGTGCTGATTACAAATAATATAATATATTACAAACAATAGCACTGACCAAAAACACCTGCAGAAATACTGCAGGAATGACATAGCAGCAGTTAAATGCAGCTTTAAATATCCACTGGGCTTACATCAAATACATCAAAACACAACAATAAAAAACACTTTTCTGAACTTATCAATATGACTCTGTCCTTCACAGGATAAGTAAAATGGATCACTGCAAAAACTCACAATCTTAACAAGAATATTTGTCTTATTTCTATTTAAAATGTCTCATTTTAGTAAAAAAAAAAATCTCATTACACCTAAAACAAGACTCATCACTGGAAAAAAGAACAATTTTCACCTGTTTCAAGTAGATTTTCACTTAAAATAAGTAGAAAAATCTGCCAGTGGAACAAGATTTTTTTGCTTGTAATGAGAAGATAAATCTTGTCCCACTGGCAGATTTTCCTACTTATTTCAAGTGAAAATTTACTTGAAACAGGTGAAAATTGCCAAATGTTATTTTCTGGTGATGACTCTAAATGTTGAAATAGCAGTAAAACCACATTCATTAATGAAATGACATAAGGGATGGAAAGGGGGATGATTTGGACCGTTTTTATTTCTGGGGGGATGCCATCCCCCCTCATCTCGAGTACTGATAAGTAACAATATTTACCCACCTGGAGGAGTATCCACTTTGCCCATTGGGAAATTGAGATACTTCTCATCTTCTAAGCATTTCTTCACTTCTTCAGGTCGTCCTCCCATCCCTCAACAGCAGGAGGCAGAGGTGAGATGATATTGTCCCGTTTGAGCTGTGACAGGTGGTGTTTCCACATGTTTTATATCCCCGACGCTCGGAGAAAGAGGGTTAACGCGTTCACTCAGCATGTAAACAAACGCCGGTTGGGGCAGCACCGGAAGTAGCTCCCACAATTCGCGCAAAGCCTCATGGGCCGTAGGAATAAGGTGGATAAAAGGGTTAAATCCAAAGTCTGTCCTCTTCCTGGAATCTGATCCCGATGATCCTCCCTCTTCTTCCTGGGGCCTGTACTACGAAGCAAGTTCAACATATCCAGGATATCTTTTCCTTATCCAGATTCACTAACCCGGACAATTGCAATCACGCTAAGCGGTCACACGACGGCGGTTATCAACTCGGTATATCAACCCAGGTTTCTCCAATCTGGATATGAGCGCGTGCACATAAAAGGGGCAGTGTTTTCAGCGCATGACCAATCGCAAGCATGGAGAAGTCCGCTGTCAGAGCCGCTTATTTCAGTAGCGAAGAGCAAACTATAATTTTACGGAAATATGATGAGTATAGGCATATAATACAGGCAAAAAGCAACACAGTTGCAGCTGCAAAATGCAGGAAAGACAGCTGGCAAAAGATCGCTGACTGTATAAATGTGTAAATTCATAGGGATATAAACATATATTTGAATATTCTGGGAATCTTAATCTTAAACTGTAAACCATGATCAGCAATATTAAAATAATAAAAGGCTTGCAATATTTCAGTTGATTTGTAATGAATCCAGAATGTATGACATTTTTTTTTTTTTGTGTTTGCATTACAGAAAATCACAATATTCTAATTTTCTGAGACAGTCCTGTATATATTGGTTCTATAAGTATTGTTGTTGACCGATAACTTGTGCTGATGCTGTACCAAAGAATTGGGTTTTTTTATTTATTTTATTTTATTTTTTATTTTTTCAGGAGGGGGCTGTTTAGTATTTTAAAGTGACTTCTCAGAATGTTCGAGGGACGAAATTGAAAATCCCTTTTTTGCTATCCCCTTACAAATGCATCTTCTTTTTGATTTCTTCTTGATTTATTTATTTAATTGGTATTAGTTTTGGATTGACTGTACATCGGATTTTGGGTGATGATTTGTTTTATTTATTCATTGATTGATTGATTTTTTATTTTCTCCTCCACCTCTTTTTTCTTTTTTTCCTTTTTTCCTTTTTTTTTTTGATTTTTTTGGATCGTTCATACAGGGAAAGCAAAGGGGTTTTGGTGGCCCTGAATACGCGTTCTGTTCGGAGGGATCCTCTCACGATCCGCGCACCAAGCTCCACTGGATTCTCTTCGAAAGGGCATGCCATTTTCCAAGAGAGCTGATTGGTCAGTGGGCGGTGCTTTTATACCCGGCGATCTGTATCTCGAACATAACCTGCTCCGGAGCAGGTTAGCGGTTCAGCATAAGTTACCATGGCGATGTGCCCCGATAAGAAGTGAACCACCGTCGTAGTCCTGAAAACCCAGGGTTAAACCTGAAGTTACCTCGCTAACCCCAAATCCCGCTTCGTAGTACAGGCCCCTGCTCTCCAACCTGCAGATCTGCAGCTTCAACACGGATCTCAACCTCAGCTTTAAAATAAATCTTGTGGCAGACCAGTTGTACATTTAGATAACTTTATTTTATACATGTGATTAAATAATATTGTTAATATCATATTATGTAAATAATGTGAAAAACGTAATAAATATGTTGTAACTTTAGCTTGTATAGTTACAATAACACAGCATGAATCATTTGAATTGCATTGTTTTGATTTAGTTTGTCCCATGAATTATCACGATAATCTGATGTACGTGGAGCTCAGATTTTAAAAAGCATAAAGCCTTTTACAGTTTTCAGCGAACTATAATATCACAATATATCGCAAAATTTGGATACCGCAATATCGTATTGTATCGTGACTCAAGTATCGTGATGTGTATCCCACATCACACTCATTTCCTCATTCACCTTTAAACCAAATGTTCTTGTTTTCTAAATCAATAAAAACATTTTAAAGGGGAAATAAAAGCAAACCGTATCTGACTGCACTGACTTCTGAAATCTTCAAGGTTTTTTGTTTAATGCTGCAGACATTACAGTTTATAAAATGGTGACAGATGGTTGGCTGTTCTGTTTCTGACGTGCTGATGGTTGCGTTTCTTCTTTTGTTCTTTTGATTCTTCCTGTTTTTCAGAGGAACATTATAAAAACTGAACACGTAAATATATCAAACTTGGACTAACCTCAGAACGGAGTAGATGGAGAGAGTTTAACAACATGGAGCTGCAGATTAACTTTACAAAGAGAATGTGAGTGAAGAAGAAAAAGACGGGAAAAAGGACATGTGAGAGAGGCTTTGTAGATGAACGAAATAAACTGTCATGCTTAAAGAAACTTCAGCAAACGCTAACAGCTCTTTATTAAACCGTGGAGACGGCAAGTTGTCAACAGCAACAAATAACAATTTTAAGAAGGAACAGGGATTCACACAAACTCAATGCAGAACTTAAAAAAAAAGTACACAACCACATCGTTCCCTCTGCGTCAAGTTGACGGAGAAGCATAAATCCGGGTTGAACCTGCAAACCTTGTGGGGAGGGGATTAGGCTCATCAGCCACAGGAGGTGGTGGTTGGACTTCTGCGGGTTCTTCTTCTGTGGGTCAGACAGGAGTGGACAGCTGCCCCCAGAGGACGACAACATGAGCTTCATTTGTCACGAGTCACCAGACTTCTCCTCCGGGTGATTTTTCATGTGACTCAGCAAATCAATTCTGCGGCTAAAACCTTTGTTGCACGTCTTGCACAAATATCACTTCTCGCCCGTGTGCGTGGTTATGTGGCTTTTAAGAGATGATGATCTAGTAAAGGTTTTGTTGCAGGTGTTCCACAGGTACGGCTTTTCACCAGTGTGGGTCCTCGAGTGAATCACCAGGGTGGAACGTAGCCTGTAACTTTTTCCACGTTTTGCAGATGTAGGGCTTCTCGCCCGTGTGCGTGGTTATGTGGCGTTTAAGAAGTGATGATTGAGTAAAGGAGTGGACAGCTGCCCCCGGAGGTCGACAACATGAGCATCATTTGTCACGAGTCACCAGACTTCTCCTCCGGGTGATTTTTCATGTGACTCAGCAAATCAAATCTGCGGTTAAAACCTTTGTTGCACGTGTTGCACAAATATGGCTTTTCACCCATGTGCGTGGCTATGTGCCGTTTAAGATGTGATAAATTAATAAAGGTTTTTCCGCAGGTGTTGCACAGGTACGGCCTTTCGCCGGTGTGGATCCTCAAGTGAATCACCAGGTTGGAACGTTGCGTGAAACCTTTTCCACATGTTTTGCAGATGTAGGGCTTCTCGCCCATGTGCGTGGTGGTTATGTGGCGTTTAAGATGTGATAAATAAGTAAAGGCGTTGCCGCAGATGTTGCACAGGTACGGCCTTTCGACAGTGTGGATCTTCATGTGATCCACTAAAATATTACTTTCAATGAACTCTTTCCTGGAAGTTCTGCAAGAAAAGACCTTCTTCCCCATGTGGGTCCTGTCCAGCTTTGCTTTACAGTTGCTGTCTGACGGGACAGCAGCATATTCGTGGTCACCGTGTCGTCCCATTGGCTCCGGATCTGCAGTTTTACTGGAGTCTGAGCGTAAACTTTCAGTCCCTTCCTCATCTTTGTTTTGAGCTTCAGGAGAAGTGTGCAACAGCAGCTGGCCACAGTTTGGTCCTGGTTCACCATTTTCAACTTTCACATCAGCAACATTGACCAATGAGACTTCCACCTCTACGTCCTCGTGCTTCATCTCCTGACCGCTGGAGTCTTCCTCCAGTTCTGTAGTCTGTGGATGCCCTGGTTCCTCCTGGTCCGGGCTGCAGCTCCTCTCCAGGTTATCCAGGTGCTGGTCACTGAAAACCCCGTCCTCCTCCACCTTACAAACATTTTCTTGTGGGAGTTCTGGAATTACAAAAAGGGACAAAAAGATAGGATTTTAACAAGTCAAAAGTGCTTCCCAGTGTTGATTGTTTGGTTGTATTTGTGAGGTTTAAACTTTGTCCTGAACCTTCGGTCTTCCCCTTCATCTATATGTAGTACCGTGATTCCCAACCCCCGGTCCCCGGACCGGTACCGGTCCGTAGAGCCGTTACTACCGGGCCGTGGAATGGCTTGTGTTCCAATCATAATTAGGGCTGCAACGATTCGCCGATGTTGTTGACAAAAAAGCGATAATCAAAATTGTCGGCAATTGTCACCAGACGTTTTTTTTCCCAATGGAGTGAGGCATCTCACTTCACTTCACCTCATACAATCTCTGCCGACAGCCGCGCTGCAGGACGTCTCAGTGCAGCCTTTTTTTTTTTTTTTTCTTTTTGCGTCCCAGCGCAGCTGCGGGTAACAAAACTTAACGCCCCATACACACGTCTGTCACACACACACATCAACACTAAATTGATCAATAATAACAAAATAAAACACAGGAAACATTAAGGCCGGCAAAATCTTTGTGGCAACAGGACCTGCTGCGTCTGTGCCAGATCTTTCTATGTGTGTGCCAGACAGCGGGGAGGACTCGGGCTTCGCCTCCAGGTAGGGCTTGGGAATTGGGAATTAAAAGTTCCGTATTGAACCAATACGGACATATATTATGCCAGGCCCGATTCTACGAGGGTGCATAAGCATGCATTGCACCCTCAGTTTGTGTTTGCGTGCTCAGTTGAAAAGACGAAAAGAAAACTGACAAATTCGCCCGCGTTAAGCCTGATTTATGGTTCCGCGTTAAATCGACGGCATGGCTACGGCGATGGGTACGCGTGCGACGCGTACCGTACGTTCGCGTCCCCACGTTACGTATCCTACCCCGTAAACTCTGCGTTGGTGCAACGCGGAACCATAAATCAGCCAGTGTCCGTCACTGCGTGCAGCAGTTACCTGCGCCATGAGACGCTGCTCTCTGATTATGGCTCACAGTTTATGAAAACCCCAAATAAAAAATAAATGAGAGAATATTTTATGAAATCAATAAACAATTCCATCATCAAAATTATAACAAAGGTTCAAAATATCATGCTTTGCATGTAATAATACTAGGTAATATTAGTTTAACCTTTTAAGTTGAATTATTGAAATAGATTAACTTTTACACCAAATTCTAGTTGAATTATTGAAATAGATTAACTTTTACACCATATTCTAGTTGAATTATTGAAATAAGTTAACTTTTACACCATATTCTTCACCTGAAGCATTTTTTTGTCATATAATTTCATCCAAAACTTGTATAAATCGAAATGTGTTTCTTTGAGTGGCAGCCCTGTCATGGCTTGGCGGACAATAAGTTCTGGTACCTGACCGGACTGAACAGCGCAATGCACAGGTGCTGTATGCAGGTTAGGTACAGTCTGCTGCAGAGATGAGCGGCAAACCTCAGCAAACCTCCATGAGCCGTTTCTTTACTGGTTGTTCGAGTAAAAGAAATGGTGATGAACAAGTGGAAAATCCTACCAAAAAGAAAAGCAAAAGCTTTAATCCCAAGTACGACATTATGTATATAAAATATGGATTTGTTGCAACGGGCGATTTGGAGGCGCCAAACCCACTATGTATTTTATTTGGAGAAACGCTCGGCAACGAAGCAATGAAGCCATCCAAGCTTCAAAGACACTTAAATACAAAACATCCTTCTCTCAAAGACAAACCAGTGAATTTTTTCAAAAGGAAAAAACGTGAGTTAGATTTGCAGAAGCAAGTTTTAAAGGCCACAACATCTGTTAACGTCGGTGCAACGAGGGCTTCATATCTCGTTGCTCACCGGATTGCAAAAGCTAAAAAGCCCTTTACAATTGGAGAGGAGCTAATACTGCCCGCTGCAAAAGACATCTGCCTCGACCTTTTGGGGGAAAAAGCAGCTGGCAAAGTGTCGCAGCGGTCTGGCAATTGAAATAGGCTGTTATTTTCGTAAAATGAGTCGCCACCTGTTGGTGGATAAATATATGCACCTGAAACCATTGTAAAGTTAGTAAAACAATGAAAGCCTGCATTTTAAAATGCATTGTTTTTTTCCTAAAATGTTTATTAAAATTGACATAAATTGTCAACCGGTCCCTGAGATTTTTGTTTATACTTCTGCTGGTCCTCGGCACAAAAAAGGTTGGGAACCCCTGATGTAGTATATTTGAAAACAAGTGCATAACTCTGTGTGACCATTAGGCGGCACTGTGACAGTACTCGTGTTACTGCGTGGTAACGAGACAGTTGAAGAATAAAGTTGTTGTTCTAGAAATGGCTTCTTCCACGTCATATATAACATGGTGTCAGAGTAAAAACTTGAAGGAAAACAAAGATAGGAAGGCAAAATGGAGCAGATGAAACCTCCGACCTCATTAAGTCTAGAAGGAAATCTAGCGGAAAATTGGAGAGTCTGTATCCAGAGATTTGAACTGTTTCTTGTTGCCAGCGGAATAGACGAAAAATCTGATGCAGTGAAAAAAGAGCCACGTTCCTACATGTGGCCGGGGACGAAGCATTTAAAGGTATATAACAATTTTGACTTCGATGAGACGTAGATGACTAAGATACACTGAAAGAACTTTTCCGCCAACATTGTGAGCCAAGGAAAAATGTGACGTATTTGAGGCACCTGTTCTTTATTCGAGTGCAAGGAAAATCAGAGACTGATTAAAAAACAAAGTGAAAGACTGCGAGTTTGAGCACCTCACCGACTCACTGATACGAGATAGAATCGTGTGTGGAATCACAGATGACCAAGTGAGAGGACGACTACTGAGAGAACCGAACCTCACGCTAAATAAAGCAATAGACATTTGCAGAGAGTTGACTCGGAGTCAGCTAAAAAAAAGTCTACATGAAGAGGTTGAAATTCCTGTCAATAAAGTCACTAAGCAAAAACAACATGACAAACAGAAAGACAGTCGTGCCACAGCACAGAATGTAAAGATGAGAACTCAAGGAAACTGCGCAAGATGCAGCTACAGGCATGAGCCAAGGAAGTGCCCTGCCTACGGACAAGTGTGCAAAGCCTGCCATGGGGAAAATCACTATGCCAAAATGTGCAACTCACGCAAGCACACAAATAATCATAAAGTGCAACATATAAACAAGGCCGAGGCAGATCAGGACTTCCTTATTGGCACAATCCAAGCAGAAAAACAAGTCTCACAAATCGATGCAGTGGATGCAAAGAAAAAAAAGTGGCGTGAAGATCTGATTGTCATTTTTTTTTTTTTTTTTACCTCGTCTGCACACATATTAATGGTTAATACCATAATGGTAAAAACCTAAGGCATACATATGTGCATTGTTACTATATTTAATATATATATATATATATATATATATATATATATATATGTATATATATATATATATATATATGCACACACATACATATAGAACACGTACAGCAAGAACACATGGAGGCACACAGAAAACACAAAAAAAAAAAACACAAACGAAACCAATACGGAACCGACCAAAACACGAGCAGCAACTGTGATAAATCTCGAGATCCAATCACAATCTGAGCTAAGCTACCGCGATTACCGTATTTTCGCGACCATATGGCGCACTGTGTGGAAAGGCGCACCCTCAGTTTTGTGTGTCATTTTTGGTTTTAAAACACACATACGGCGCACCGACCCAAAAGGCGCCGTCTACGGAGACGGAGCTGCACACACACGCGTTGCAAAACACACACGCGCTAAAAATACAGCAGAAGCAAAACTTAGTTTGATATTTTATTTCACTTTTCACATCAATCAAACCCTTCAAAAGGTTCATATTCTGTTTCTGCATTAAATAATTTAAAAAAAACACCGGGTTGCTGCACAAACCTGTCTCAGCCACTGATCATCTCCTCATCCATCCAGCCCTTTTCATTTCACTCTGGCTGGAAAAGTCTCTTTAGGGAACGCTTTTCTTTTAAAAATCCCGACCGCGGCGGTCCCGGGTCCCGCTCCCCGTTTGCTCCCTCGCGCTGGACCGGGTCCCGGGTCCCGGTCCGCCCCCCCCCCCGCGCTGCTCCCGCGGCGGACCAGGTCCCGGTCCGCCCCCCCCCCCCCGCGCTGGTCCCGCGGCGGTCCCGGGTCCCGGGAACCTCGCGCTGGACCCGCTCACACACAAGCGCTGTCGGGGAGCCGGTACCGGGGTTTGTATCCGACAGGAGCTCCGTTAATTCAGCTGCGCCAGTCCGAATTTCCAGACCTGTCTCAGCTTCTTGATCATCATCATCCCTTCATCCAGCCCCCTCTTTTCAGTCACCCTTATAATGACTCCGGCTGGAAACGTCTTATGCAAAGTTTTTCTTTTAAAAATCACCATAAGTTTCTGTCCATCAGCTGCGCCAGTCCAGCACCACATACATGAGAATCTGTGTGTCGCGCCGCGAATACACACACGCGCATGTCGGGATCCGGTACCGGGTTTGTAACCGACAGATTTGGCTGCAAATCTCGGAGAGTGAAGCTGATCTGACCTGAGACAGACTCCAGAAATCTCTGCTCTTAAAGCGGCCGGGAACCAGGTCATCGGACCCGCTTGGGGAACCAGGAAGTCGGCTGCAGCAGCGCGCATCACCGCGCTGCTGCAGCCGCTGCTTTAACCGGGGAATGTGGACGGTTCCGACCGGCCGGGACCGGAGCAGCCCACATGGACTGGTAGCAGGGGCTCCCGGGGAAAGAGCACCGGCATTTCAGCCGGATCTGCCCCGGGGAAAGCGGCGATCGGACCCGCAAACCCACGGCAGGTGCGATCGGTTCCCGACATGCAAAACACACGCGCGCTGCAGAACACTCACACACAAGTGTGCTTATTTAAATAGAGCGGAGCAAAACTTAGTTTGATTGTATTTTATTTCACTTTACACATCAAGCAAATCCTTAAAAGTCTTCATCATCTGTTTCGCATTAAACAGCTCAGTGGATGGTCTCATTCAGCTTCACCCGCCCCCTTCTCTTTTTACCTTCTCATGGTGGCCGACCTGACATTACCGTAATTCAGGTAATAGACACGGCGCACCGTTTCTTAAGGCGCCCGGCACATTTAAAAAAAAAAAAAAAAAAAAAAAGTTGCGCCTTATGGTCGCGAAAATACGGTAACTAACCCCAAAACTACAGCGCAAGCATGCAGGTGAACAAGCCAATGTGTATGTCTATGCGTGTGTGTGCATGTATGTATATGTCTGTGTGGCTATGTGTGTGTGTGTGTGTGTGTGTGTGTTTGCATTTTCTGTGTGTATATGTATGTGTGTGTGTGTGTGTGTGTGTGTGTGTGTGTGTGTGTGTGTGTGTGTGTGTGTGTGTGTGTGTGTGTGTGTGTGTGTGTGTGTAATAGTCCTGTCAAAGCTCTACCTGAAGTGTATCTATAGTGGGGGAGGCAACCCAGCCACACGCGAGACCAGAGGCCGACAAGGAAGAACCCAGAACCCAGGCCACCAGCAACCCCACAGAGGGGAGAAGAGAGCAGGAGGAAACTCACCGCCAGCGAGGCCCGCCCCCCCCAGTGGCAGCCGAGGAGACCCGCGGGCAGGGCCCCCACTACTACGGGAAGAGGCAGGCAGGGATCCCGCGGCAGCGGATCTTGACCCAGACGAACCCCGGACGGTCCGGTCCGGGCCCTCACCCCCCAGGCCAACGACCCCCACCCGGCGAGAGGCCAACCTGCCAAGAGAGAGAGGGCCGCCCCGGCCGCCGACGTGGGCAAGCGCACCCCCCCCCCACAAAAGCCCTCCAGGACCAGAGGAGCGTCCCGCCGCAGAAGCAGCGGGGCGCTTCTCTGATTGTCAACAAGTTTTGAAAGTCAAGCTGGACACTGGGACTGATTGCAACGTAATTTCTATGAAAGACCTCAGAAAGCTGAGACTGGATAAAAAAGTGAGCAAATCTCACTCCAAGCTTGTTGCTTATGCAGGGCACCACATTCCAGCCAAAGGTAAAGTCATGTTGACATGTCAGTACAAAGATAAAAATTATGACATGGAGTTTGAGGTCATAAAGAACAATGCACCTGCATTTCTAGGAGTCGTCATGTGAGAAAATGGGGCTTGTCAAAAGATTGCATGCGCTTAAAAAAGAGAGTGACATTCTAAGTGAATAAGAGGATTTATTCACTGGATTAGGCTGCATACCAGGAGTATATCACATTGAGACGAATCCAGATGTCACTCCAGTAGTACACGCTCCCAAGAAAGTACCTGTCGCGCTAAAAGATAAAATTGAAACAGAGCTGAATAGAATGGAAAACTTGGGGAAGATAACCAAACAGAAATAACCTACAGATTGGGTCAATAGTATGGTGACTGTAACAAAACCCAACAAAGTTCGGATCTGTATCGACCAGAGGACCTGATACTTTTCAGTTGTAGACGCTAACCACGGATTTTGGCAAATCAAATTGGACCAAGAAAGCTCTCACCTGTGTACATTCAACACGCCATTTGGGAGATACAGGTTTGAAAGGCTTTCTATTGGGATATCGACAGCACCTGAAGTGTTCCAGAGGTGCATAGCCAGACATCTAGAAGGGCTAGAGGGTGTAGTCAATGTAATAGATGACATCCTGGTCTGGGGAGAGAACATAGAGCAGCATGATCGCCGCTTGAAACAACTGCTGGACCGCCTAAGAAGCGTCAATATGAAACTGAATAAAAGTAAGTGGAAGATAAGGATGACAGAAATCAGTTACATTGGACATGTGCTCAGTGAGAAAGGACTCAAGCCTGATCCTGAAAAGGTTAGAGCCATACAAAACATGCCTGCACCAGAGGACAAAGCTGCCCTCCAGAGGTTCACAGGGTTATTGCAGTACCTCTCTAAATTCATCCCTAACCTTTCAGACCTGAGTGCTCCACTAAGGAAGTTGGAAGGGAATGTGGACTGGTACTGGGGGTCAGAGCAACAACAGAGTTTTGACAAACTGAAAGTTCTCGTCGACCAAGCACCAGTACTCAAGAACTATGATGTCAGAAAGCCAGGTATGGAAGACATGTCCATGTAGCAAGTGATCATAAGCCGCTGGAGGTGATATTAAAAAAAAATAAAAATAAAAATAAAAATATCACTTCTCAGCGCCCCAGCCAGTCTACAAAGAGTGCTCATGAGACTATAAAAGTACACTCTTGAGGTCAAGTACAAGCCAGGCAAGGAGATGCATATTGCTGATGCTTTAAGCAAAGCATTTCTAAAAGAGCACCATGAGAAACTCCTTGATGAAGAGCTGGAAGTCAACTTTGTAAATAACCACCTCCCAGTATCAGAGGAGAAGTAGCAGGAGTTCAAAGAAGCAACACAAGAGGATGCTGAGTTGATGCTGGTTGCAAATGCAATTCAGAGAGGCTGGCCAGATACACAGAGACAGCTTCCAGACAGAATCAAACAGTACTGGACATTTAGGGAAGATCTGTCATATGCAGATGGACTCATACACAAGAACTCAAGGTTAGTAGTACCACACACATGAGAAGTGAAATGCTCAGGAAAATCCACGAGTCACATATGGGCACGGTTAAGTGTAAGGAGCGAGCCCGTGATGTACTGTACTGGCCGGGCACGATGAAACAGATAGAAGAAGTCGTGGCTCAGTGTGCTGTATGTAACACACACAAGAACAATAATCCCAGAGAGCCACTTATACCACATCCAGTGCCTGAGAGAGCATGGGCAAAGATAGGTGTGGATTTGTTTCACTTCAAGTATTTCAGAGTATTTATTGTGTGTGGATTATTTTTCAAAGTTTCCAGAGATCATCAAACTGAATGGAACCACAAGCAAACACATAATCATTGGGCTGAAGTCTATATTTGCAAGGCATGGTGTGTAAGATGAGTTGTTCTCCGACAATGGCAGACAGCTGGTGAGCAGAGAGATGGTGGACTTCAGTGCTGAGTGGGGTTTCAAACACACCTCTTCAAGTCCCACTTTCCCGCAGTCAAATGGCCAAGTTGAGAGAGCAGTTCAGACATTAAAAAACATGCTGACAAAAGCACAGGACAGCGCTGGTGACCCGTACCTAGCACTGCTTGAATACCGGAACACACCACTGAGTGGGGTTGGACTCTCACCTGCTCAGATGCTCATGGGAAGAAGGCTCAAATCAAAGTTACCTGTGACAAAGACATTATTGCAGCCAGCTTTCTATAAAGATGCCAGGAGCCACCTCGTGCATAGACAACAAAGACAGAAACAATATTTTGATCAAGGAACCAGGACACTGTCTGACCTCCAAGTTGGTGAAAATGTGCGGGCTAGACAAGGCAACAAGTGGGAACCAGCCACTGTGGTAGAGAAACACAGTCAGCCCAGGTCATACATTATCAAAACCACAAGAGGAGAAATGTACAGGAGAAATCGCAGACACCTGCTCAAAACTAGAGATGCACCGATTGATCGGCCACTGATCCGGATCAAGCCTATAATGCCCCTATCGGTTTTGATTGGAGATCGGAAAATAGTTCAGAGCGGGTCAATCTGATGACGTTTACAACAACAAACACCGCCCGCTCGGGCATTCCTGCATCTCAGACCGAGCGGTCCTAAGGGGGCGTGGCCGGCCTCGCCAGTATAGCAGTTTTACAATGTCCAAAAAGGACAACAAATTTTGTTGTCCATTAAGCATTCTGATAAAACATCAATTTGTAGTGTCCCAGTCAAAAATTAAGTTGTTAACTTGGGTAATACAATAACTAAGGACCAACAAAAAATAACTGAATTTCAATCCTATTATCCAAAGAACTCAAAAAAAGTTAAACCAGTGGCTATTACGGGATCTCTCTTTTAGAGGTAGAGTTCTACTCACCAAGGCGGAAGGAATATCATGTTAACATATGCATCTCTGTCTCTGTTCGTGGACAACAAACGTATTACTCAGATTGACAGGCTGCTTCTCAACTTCTTGTGGAAAAATAGAACTCATCATCTGAAAAAAATATTTTCTAATGAATGACTATGAAAATGGTGGACTACATTTTCTAAATTTCTGCACCCTAAATAACACATTTAAGATACAATTGGTTGAAACAATTCTTCTTCAACCCTTCCATATTCTGTCAAAACTGGGTGGATTAAACTTTTTTTTTTTACCTGTAACTACAATATTGATAAAATCCCGATAAAAATGTCTCCCTTTCATCGTCAGGCCTTCCTGTCATGGTCTCTTATTTTCAAACACAACTTTTCACCCCACAAATACCTCATATGGAACAACAAAGACATATTGTTTAAACATAAATCCCTATTTATTGAGTACTGGTTTAATAACAACATTGTATATGTAGCTCAGTTGTTTAACAGGGACGGTCTTCTCTACTCCTATAATGAGTTTCTAGCAGAATACAATATTCCTGTGTCACCTGGCGACTTTGCAAAAGTATTTGGAGCAATCCCTTCTGGTGTTTGCATGTTTTTTTAGATCTCAACCAAGAGTGGAAACCCAACAATTATCCCTGTTATCATTGACTGATACTCCAATTGGCCAAATCTGTTTGTCCTGTAACCGTGGTAAGAACAATAAGTTGATTAGATTCTTGTTTAGACAGGATGTCACCACAGTTCCTTATGTGGTCTCACACTGGAATAGGTACATGGATCATATTGACTGGAAAAAGGTCTGGCTCTTACCCAACCGATATCTGTTGACCAACAAAGTTAGAGAAATATTGTTTAAAATAATTCATAGATTTTATCCTTCTAATGATCATATTGTTAAAAGGTTTAAAATAGACATTGATGTGAAATGTGCTTTCTGTTCTGTAAATATTGAAACAATGACTCATTTATTTTGGCTCTGCCCCATTGTCCAAAACCTCTGGATTGATATATGTAATTTTATTGTTAACAATATTGAAGAATTTAAGTTGTTTTGGAGGGATGTGCTGTTTGGACTCTATGACTTTGACAGGATTAAAGCAAAACCCAATGAAACATTCATTATTAACCTCGTCATACTGTTGGCAAGATTTCACATTCACAAATGTAAATTTACACATAGAAAACCCTCTTTTGTTGCTTATTACAATGAGCTCAAACATCGACTGCATTAAATTTTCTCTTAATCAAAAGGCGATCACAACTCTTAATATCTGTGCTCATTTTAATGTTTTCTTGTAAACTCTTATCCCCCCTGGCATGAAATGTGATTTCTATGTTCTGTTGAAGATATATCATTTGTAAACTTCATGTTTTTGTGAAATAAAATTTTTGAAAAAAAATAAAATCAGCGCAAATAATGTTCAAAGCAAGGAATAATCTACTACCATCTAATTTTAGAAAACATAAAGTAGGAACAACAATGTGCAGCATGTGCATATGGAACTGTGGAGACTCTGTGGAACAGTTTGGAGCTGGAAATGAAAAGGTACTAACATAAATCTGTTTAAAAAGAGATACAAAAAATATTTCTAAACAGGTATATGGAAGAGGAAATGGGGTAACGAGTGTGAGAAACAAATAAAATAGGGAAAAATGGTATATTATACTTGATCAAGATATGTTTAGATATTTATGTGGATATTTATGTAGTATATATTATATGTTGAGAGGGATAGTTATAATTATGTAATATGTTATATATTTATTAGGTATGTAGCATATATATATTTATATGGATATTTATGTAGTTATATAGTGTATATTTATATAGATTTATAAAATATTTGTATTTTCTATACATTGATATAATATTCATGTAATATTAATTTTTAGCTATATACTAATATGTATAATTATGAGGTAATAGGCATGTTTTACATAGTATTTATATAGACTATATTTATATGGATATTGTGTAGATATAATAATAGCAATAATGTAAATTCATAGAGTTATAAAGGGGTAGGAACTAGGAAAAAGTGTAGACTTCTTCCTACTCCTTTTTTCCAACATATGCTAAATTAAAAATAATTCATTCATTCATTCATGAAGTGTGAAATCTCAGTCTGGTCCAGAGTGTGAATGGAGCATGAAAGGCAGCACCAAGTAAACAGAACAACAAGTTAGTTCGGGATGTTTCCGAATCCCACATCAGCAGCTGCTTGAGCTGGGGAGTTTCCCATTTAGTTGGTTTGCTTCATCACCACGGCTTTTAACTGGAAACAAAGGGATCTTGTAGGAGTCATACAGTACTCATGTGTTCATTCATTCAACTTTCCAGGGTTACGTACCGACTCTGTGGAGTCTGATTTCAGGTTTCCAGGCGAGGTCCAACAGTCTGCGCTGACGGTCGAGCTCTTCTTCATACTCCAAGATGCTTTTTTCAAACACTGACAATATTTCTACAGCAGCTGCTGTTAGTCGCTGACCGATAAACTCTCTCAGATGATTCACCTTAGACATTGTTGAAGAGGAAAAAGAAAGGAAACAACAGAACCGTCCGTCCTCCTCCTCTGTCCGTCCGTCAGGAACCAGACTCTGCTCATCAGTTCCGCTGCTGTTGCGTGGGTCTTCGTGGGTCTTCGTGTGTTTTCATCTGCAAAACTGAAAGTAAAAACTCAGAAACAGACGGTCGGGTTTTTACCAGCAGTGTAATAAATATGTTTGTTCTCCAGCTGATGTCGGGTTTTCTGCTCCTCCACCTGGTGATGAGTTCAGGTAACAAATACTGCTGGAAACAGCTGTGTTTCTTTATTTACAGTAGGATAAAGTTCTTGTAGGAACTAATCGCCCCCCCACGGGCCAAACCTCAGACACAAATTCAATTTTACAATTTTAAAATTATAGTATGCTTATAGTTTATAAGAAAAGTAAAACTAGTGCTGTTGTTTACCTAATTCAGAGTAAGACTAACTGTAAAAAGGCTGTTCTCACATAGACATGTAATGTTCTAGATGAGAGCTGCACAGAGCTAGATAATAACCTGTATTTACTCTGCTTTATGTGTTGGCTATCAATATGCATTATGATAATGCATATTGACTATAAACTCAATATATACATAAATACTGTATAATACAGTATTTATGTATATATTGAGTTTGGTTGTCTGTTTTGCCGACCCAGCGAGCTGCTGTGTTGGCCTGTATTTTTTTAAAGTCTTTTTTGAAAACCTTTTTATTTTCTTTGGCTTTTAGTGTAAGGTAAATTAGTTGCTACATCTGTGAGAAGTGATTGTGCACTTTGTGTGTCTGTTCTTTGCCGTCTATTTTCTATTTTCTATTTTTTATTACTATTTTATTGATCATTCTAACATGTTAGTGATTTTATTGTTTCTACACTTTGTACTGTATTTGCTTTTGGTATTGTTTCATTTTACTGTATACTGTACAGCACTTTGGTCGACCTCGTCGTTTTTAAATGTGCTATATAAATAAAATTGACATTGACATTGTATTTGAGTTGGATGAAACTTGTATGTATGTAGTAAGAGTAACATTGTTTTATTTTATTCCTTTATAGCTCTTACAGTGTGTTTGCAGTGATTTTACATTGAAGGAATAAAAACATCCATGAACCATCAATTAAAGAGTCAAACGTCATCAGTCGGGGATTCTACAAAATGTATACAATCAAGTTGTACTAGATTTACAACTCGTCTGACACATGATTTATTATAAAGCTGATGTTGAGATCCGTGTTGAAGCTGCAGATCTGCAGGTTGGAGAGCAGGAAGAAGAGGGAGGATCATCGGGATCAGATTCCAGGAAGAGGACACACTTTGGATTTAACCCTTTTATATCAGACATCCGTTTAGGAGTAAATGTCTTTTTACCTCAACTCATATTTAGTCAGAAATAATCATAAAACATGTAATTAAGTTTTCATTTTAGATGGATGAATTTATAATGAAATGAATTTATAATTCTGGAATATTACACTATCCATATGTAGAAAGAGCGGCAGTGCCCCCTGGTGGTGAGTTATAAAAGCTCAACATAAACCCAAGAGTGAACAATCTATCTTAATGATAATAATATAAACACAAATAAAAAAAGACTTTCGTGCATCAACAAGAGGAAAGTTGTCAGTGACGCAGATTATTGGTACAGCGTGATCAGTACAACCAGCATTTAGCTCAGAAAACAATGTTGAAAGAGAAATGTCATCAAATGAAGTTGAAAAGTGGAGATGCACTTTTGTCCTTTATCCTCAACTTCCTCAATCACGTCATTTTGATCCAGTTTGTTATTTCACTGGTCTTGGCTTCATCAAATGACACATCCAGGGACAGAAGCCGTGCATAGGTGTTCATCCTGTCCAGGTGTTGGAAGGTGAAGTGAAGCCGAAGCCATCGCTTCATCCACTGATCTGTTGGCACGGTAGGAAAACTGATAGGAATCCACTGTGTCAGGAACCATGGAGTTGATGTGGGTTAAAAAAAGATGATCTGCTCTGTTGGTCTCTGGAGAAGGTTTAATGAAAATGTCTCTCCATGAATAAGCACTAAAAATAACGTAAAAGTTCAAGACAGACTAATTATCCACAATATTTAACCAATAATGATGAAGTCATTAATAATATGAATGAGGTGGTTAATCATTTTAACAGGTATTTTGTGAGTGTTGGACCAAAGCTGGCAGAAAAATGTGTGATCCTGGATCAGCTGATGGATGGAAGGAAACATTAATAAGTAGAAATCCAGATTCAATGTTTCTCACAGCTGTGGAGGAGAGAGAAATCATAGATATTGTAAGTAAATGTAAAAACAAGGTGTCAACTGACTGTGGTGATATGACAATAGTCAAAAAGGTTATTGATGGATTGTTAACTGACATACAGCTGTAATCAGTCGCTCAGAACTGGGACATTTACAAAAACAAAAGAAAACTGCAAAAGTCATCCCACTGTACAGAACTGGAGACAGACACCAATTCACTAATTACAGGCCTGATTCTTTACTCCCAACATTTTCTAAGATCGTAGAAAAAGTATTTATTTACAGGTTGGACAAATTAATGCCAATCAAAAGGCCACAACCCTAATTACGCATTAAACTTCTTGCTTTATATAATTCCAACCTGCCACAATACGAGGAAAAAGAGGCTTCAAACCCCTGCAGAAAACCTGTGGGTGATTCATGCAGGAATGAACCGTCATTCTGAGTTTGGGGGTTAGTTTGGGATCTTTATTCCCTCTAGTGGTTAAATGTTGGAAACTGCAGCTTTAAATGTGTCTTGTATATCTATATATTTGACACCAAAATCATGTGAATTGATCCTCATTTCCTTCCCTGTGTTCCCTCTGGTCGTACCATCCGAAGTTTACCTTCCCTCTGACTTAACTTACTTTTTTATTTTAATGCCAAACGGTGACTCATGAGTCCTGCATGTGCACGTCAATAATAAATCCACCGACTGGAAGCGCTGAACTAAACTAAGTTGGAAATTTAAATGTTTTAATGTCTAAAAAGACTTACCATGACAAATAATAAAGAACACATGGATTAAAAAATATTTGTATTTTATATATTGATATTAACAATCAGAAGCTTATCATATAAATTGTGTCAGCTCTCATCGTGTCGGAAAAAATAAAACTCTTTCTAAACCTTCTTGCTTGTGTTGTTTTCTCAGATGTAAATCACTTTGGATAAAAGCGTCTGCTAAATGACAGAAGTAGTAGTAAACCAGTGATGAAAAGAATGTTGTATGTATTTTGTTATAATTACTTTCGTTGGTAAATGAAATACTTACTGTAACTGCGAGAACGAACGATGGGAGGAGGGTCTCGCGAGAGAGGTTGGAGAGACGGAAGGCGGACGGAAGGCGTAGCTGAGTTTTGGCGGACAGAGCGTGGACTGGCTGGTGTTTGAAGGCGTGGCGGATTGTTAATCGACTGAACCGTGAGTGTAGGATGGGTGAAAGTTCGGAGGGAGGATCTGAAGAGGATATGGACTGGCGTATTGCATTAAACCGAAGAAGGAAAAGACAGGACAAGAAAGATAGAAATGAATCTTGGTCAGACCGAAGTGGCACAGAAGAAGTGGGCTCCATTAAAAAAATAAGAGCATATCAGGAAGATGCAGCACAACGCGAACTTGAAAAAGAATGGAAAGTCATTATTTTATTTGGAAAAGAAACGGGGCACTTCCATCCTGTTCGAATGACTAAAGCTATTGAAAAAGAAATTGGAAAGATACGCTTTGCCAAGTTCCTTAACAATCGCAGAGTACTTATTTCTGCCATGAGCAAACAGCAACAGGAACGAATTCTCAACATAAAAACACTTGACGGAGTAAAGATCACATCCCATATTCCGGGTATAGCGGCTAAACTGAGAGGAGTAATTACTAATGTGCCACTAGAAATGTCTGAAGAGGAAGTCAAGAAAGAAATAAGAGGAGGCAAAGTACTGGACATCAAGAGGCTTTTGACTAATAAAGACGGGTTGAAGAAAGAAAGTCTATCAATGCTGATAGAGTTTGAGAGCACGCTACCTAATGAGGTCAGAATGGGGTGGATCAACTATAAAGTCAGAGAGTATATCCCAAAGCCTATCAGATGTTTCAAATGCCAAAGAATGGGACATGTAGCCCAACAGTGCCGTGGCAAACAAAGATGTGCAAAGTGTGGAGGGGAACATGAATATGGCAAATGTGCGAAAGATGCCAAACTGAAATGCTGTAACTGTGGAGGAGAACATAGTGCAGCATATGGAGGCTGTTCTGTACAGATTAAAGCACAAGAGGTGCAGAAATGCAAGATAAGCAATAATATATCCTATGCAGAAGCACTAAAGAGAGTTAATGATGAAATGCTAAGTAGGCCTTCAGAAACATATGAAGAAATAATGAGTGGCGAAACAGAAGGAGTAGTCCTGAGGCCTCTACCACAGAGAACAAGTAGGCCTAGAAGACAAGAAGTAGCTAAGGCTCCAATCACACAGCAGGTGCAATGCTCCCACAAATGTAGAGTGACAGAGGACTCATTGGTGGTGGATCAAACAAAGTTTGTGGCTTTCATATGTAAAGTAATTAATGTGGCCACTAAGCAAGAGAAAAAAAGCGACCGAATTAAGACAGTGGTGAATGCAGCAGAAGAATTCCTGGATATTTCAAACTTAAGAGCAGAGGATATTCATGAAATATTGAGAACAAACGCTGATGGAGGATCCCAGGGTAATGATTAATATCATTTTTATGGTGATACATTTGATACAATGGAACGCAAGAAGTCTTATTGCTAATGGACAAGAATTTAAAAAATATATATCAGAACTAGAATATAGACCGGATGTTATATGTGTGCAAGAAACCTGGCTAAGGCCTCACCTTGATTTTGTTCTGCCAGGATATACCTCAGCTCGGCATGACAGGGTAGACAATCAAGGAGGTGGATGTATTACATTTATTAAAGATAACATAGAGTATAGAAGACTGTCATCACCAGCAGACATGGAATGTGTAATTATCGAAGTATATAATGCAGAGGTCAACATTAAAATTATTAACTTTTACAACCCATGCAAAAAGTTGAGTACCGAAATGTTTGATACAATTAAGCAGGACAATAAAAAAGAAATATGGTGTGGGGATTTTAATGCACATAACAGTCTCTGGGGCAGTAAACACACAGACAATAATGGAAATGTGGTGGAGGAACTCTTAGAAGAAAGATCTCTAGTCTGTCTCAATGATGGCAAAGGAACAAGGATAGATATATATAGAAATACCCTATCTTGCCTGGACTTAACACTAGTATCCAGAAATTTAGTATGCTCATCTGAATGGAAAGTTGATGATAAATCTAACATAGGAAGCGACCATTTTCCAATTCTTTGTTCTATAGAGCTTAATGTTTTTACCCAGGAAAGATACAAGCAAAATAAATGGTGCTTTGAAAAGGCAAACTGGGGTAAATTTCAAGAATACTGTATAGAGCAAGCTAGCTCGATCTCAATGGAGGGAAATATAGAAGAATGTGCTGCTGCAGTGACTAATATGATTCGGAATGCTGCATTAAAAAGCATACCCATAAGCAGTATAACTGGGAAAAGAAAAGTAGTACCATGGTGGAATGAAAAATGTACTAAAGCTGTCAAAGAAAGAAATAGAGCTTTACGAGTACTGAGGAGTAACTTGAACCAAGGAAACATAATAGACTATCAAAAGAAAAAGGCCCTGGCTCGTAGGACTATTAAATCTAGTAAAAAGAGCACATGGAGAGAATACTGTGGTACTATAGGCAAAGAAGTGAAAGTAGCCGATGTTTGGAATATGTTAAAAAAGATGAGTGGTAAGAGGAAGCGTACTAATATACCAATATTAGAGGATGGAGAAACAACAGCTGTAAATGATAAAGAAAAGGCTAATTTGCTGGGTAAGTTTTTTGCAAGTGTACATAATGGAAATCATTTGGACGAGCGGCATAAGAAGAGGAAAGATGAAATACTAAGTGAAAACCGGAATGTAATTAGGAAAAAGGATAATGTAGACTCAACTCTCGATGCCGAACTGACTATGAGTGAGTTGGAAATAGTGTTACATGGCACAGGGAATACAGCAACAGGACAGGACCAACTAAGCTATATAATGTTTCGCAAATTGCCTGTTCAAGTTTTAAGAGTCGTTCTGGAATTATTTAATAAGATATGGAGAGAAGGGGTCATGCCAAAAAGTTGGAAAACTGCACTTATTTTGCCTTTCAGTAAACCCGGTAAAGATCCAAATAACCCTGGAAACTACAGACCCATTGCTCTGACCTCACATATGTGTAAATGGATGGAAAAGATCTTGGTCCGGAGACTCAATTACACACTAGAGCAGAGAGGATTAATGGCATCATATCAGAATGGGTTCAGGAAAGGGAGATCAACTATGGATGCTCTTGTGGAAGTTAGCAATGAAATAGAGAAAACGTTCAAGATGAAAGAACTGATGATAATAGTATTCTTTGACATTGAAAAAGCTTACGATTCCATGTGGAGAGAAGGACTGCTAATCCAGATGAATAGAATGGGTATCAGTGGAAGACTATTTAACTGGGTACTAGACTTCCTTTCTGAAAGAAAGTTTAGAGTTAAAGTTGGGATGGAGATATCAGAAGAGTATGACATAGTCAATGGAATTCCCCAAGGAAGTGCCATTAGTCCAGTTTTATTTAATATAATGATCAATGACATCTTTATGAATCTGGACAGAAGGATTTGCTCGTCCTTATATGCGGATGATGGAGCTATTTGGATCAGGGGGAGAAATGATACAAATGTTTTGGAAAAGATGAAGGAGGCTATTTTGAAAGTAGAACAATGGTCCTACAACTGGGGATTCAAATTTTCAACTGCTAAATCTTGTTATATGTACCTCACCAGGAAGAAAAAGAGAGATGAACAGAATCTTAATTTATATGGGCAACCAATAGGAAAAGTCAAGGAATTTAAATATTTGGGGATATGGCTCGATGAAAAGTGTACATGGAAATTACATGTTGAAAAATTAGAAACAAAATGCAAAAAAGTAGTTAATTTAATGAGAGCTATATCTGGATATAACTGGGGAGCAGATAAGCAGGCATTAATAAATATATATAAGGCATTGATGAGATCAGCAATAGACTATGGATGTTTTGTCTATGGAGCAGCAGCCAAATCACACCTAAACAAAATTGAAAGAATGCAAATCAAAGCCTTGAGACTCTGTATTGGTGCCATGAGGACAACGCCAAATAATGCTGTGCTGGTGGAATCAGGTGAAAGCCCACTGGAGTTCAGAAGGGACAAACTTACATTAACATACTGGATTCGACTGCGAGGATGGGGGGCTGAAAACATCAAAGGTGTCTTAAACGAATGCTGGGAATATAATAGTTTTAAGGGAAAAGGTTTTGGATGGAAGATAAAAGATACAATTGAAAAATATGGTATCAAAGACATTTGTTTAAACTCCTCAATGCCACTAAGTAATGTTCCACCATGGTTTTTCCCTAAAGTCAAAGTTGATTTTAGTATTATGAACCTTAAGAAGGATTGGATGGAAAGGGAAATAGGACAATGTGCAAAGCAGTACATAAAAAATCATTTTTACAAGTTTCTACAGATATTCACTGATGGCTCAAAGGATCAAAACGATCGTGTTGGTACAGGAGTTTACATCCCGCTTTTCAAGATTAAATTGAGCAATAGGATAACTGATCGACTTTCAGTATATTCAGCAGAGATGATGGCAGTTATTTTTGGGCTTCAGTGGGTGGAGGAGGTCAGACCAGACAGGGTGGTGATGTGTGTAGACTCTGCAGCAGTGCTACTAAGCTTGGAGACTGTGAAGTCACTCAGGGAAGATTTACTATATGAAGTTCTTCAGTGTCTGTTCAGGATTCAGAGAATGGGGATTGAGGTGGAGTTCTGCTGGGTACCTGCTCATGTGGGAATACAAGGAAACGAAAGTGCAGATAAAGTGGCAAAAACGGCATTAAGCTCAATACATATCACTAATATCCCATTTGGAAAAGGTGAAGCTAAATCAATAATTAAAAAAAAAGCAGCTGATTTTTGGCAGAAGAAGTGGGACGAGGACAGTAAGGGCAGAACATATTATAGAATACAAAACACAGTCGGAGCACAGAGTATCAAGGGAAGAAGTAGAAGAGAGGAGGTAGTATTAATAAGACTAAGGCTTGATCACACTGGTCTAAATAAAACTTTATTTTTATTGGGAAAAGCAAATTCAGAACTTTGTGCCATTTGTAAGGAAACAGAAAACGCTGAACATGTTATTATGCAATGCAATTAATATAGCAAAGAAAGGACAAGGTTGAAAGACAGGGTGAAAGAGGCAGGGCGTGAGTGGAATCTGACAGGGATACTGGGCACTAAAGGTGATAAGGTGTGGGAGACACAGAAGGGGGTCATAGAGTTTCTTAGAAACACTGGCCTGTTTTGCAGGATATAAGGATATAGTGCTTATATAGCGTTTTTTTTTTTTTTTTTTTTTTTCTCTATTATTAGAGTTATTTTCTCTCCTCTCATTATTATTATATTAGATTATCTAATGTAAAGCTATAGACAACTAGATCCTGTCCTACATACTCCGGTTCAGTAGGTGGCGGTATGCACCTTACAGTTGGTATTGCAATCCGCCAAAAAACGCAAAGAAGAAGAAGAAGGTGTAATAATGATCCTGATGTTACACACTCCGGTACAGCAGGTGGCGGTAGAACCTAATAACGTTGGTTGTGATCCGCCATTAAACCTAGAGAAGAAGAAGGAGAGGACGGTTCTGTTGTTTCCTTTCTTTTTCCTCTTCAACAATGTCTAAGGTGAATCATCTGAGAGAGTTTATCGGTCAGCGACTAACAGCAGCTGCTGTAGAAATATTGTCAGTGTTTGAAAAAAGCATCTTGGAGTATGAAGAAGAGCTCGACCGTCAGCGCAGACTGTTGGACCTCGCCTGGAAACCTGAAATCAGACTCCACAGAGTCGGTACGTAACCCTGGAAAGTTGAATGAATGAACACATGAGTATGACTCCTACAAGATCCCTTTGTTTCCAGTTAAAAGCCGTGGTGATGAAGCAAACCAACTCAATGGGAAACTCCCCAGCTCAAGCAGCTGCTGATGTGGGATTCGGAAACATCCCGAACTAACTTGTTGTTCTGTTTACTTGGTGCTGCCTTTCATGCTCCATTCAGACTCTGGACCAGACTGATATTTCACACTTTACACTTAATCCTTTATTCTGTAGAAAAGATGTAGATCACCGTTTTTTTACATTTATTTATTCAGCACAGTATAAAAACAGAACAAGTAACATACAAATGTAAAAGAGAGATTGGTAATGTGCTAGGCTGAGGCAAAAAGCCCAAGGGGCTTATACGAGGCCTCTACCTGTAAAATACAGCAAAATATTGTACAAAGATTTAAAATATGCAGAATACATGATTGCAGTCTAAAGACAAAGCAAATAAACAGCAGCATGAATAGAATACATGGTATCTACATGATTAAATAAAAAATAACAAATCTAGAAATATTATTAGGTAATCTGATCAATTAAATGTGTCCTGAGTTTATGTTTAAAATGATTGAATGAAGTAGAGGTAGACGAGATTGCTGTAGGTGTTCCATAACTGTATCTGATGGAGAACTGACACAAACCAGTACGGAACTTCAGGAGATTTATATGATTAGCCTGTCTTGTATTAAAATGGTGCATATCACTGTTGAACTGAAAAAAATCTTTACATGGCAAAGAAAATGAAAGTGGAAGGTAGTGCTGGGCGGTAAAACCAAAAATTTATATCACGGTATTTTTTTTTTCATGCACAACTGGGTGTTAACAACATTTTCTAATGATTTGGAAAGGAATTTCTGCAGTAAATTGGCTTAGAATGGCCTATTTTACTGTCATGAGGAGGAAATATTGTAGAAAAACATTAATGTCCACACTAGTATAAATACAGGTTTGCATGGCCTCACAAAATGATGCCGTTTACAATGAGGTGGCAGCACTTATGATTCTAATGAAGTGAGAGAATCAGTCAGACAACACTTAAAGACTTTAAGTGTTGTCTGACTTGACTTTTCTCCCGCACTTCTAGTGTTACCTGTAGACGTGGTGGACGCAGATCTCAGCTTCATGCATTCTTGATATTCTATCACATGTTTGTGGCTGAGGTGGTGGAGCAAGTTGCTAGTGTTGCCTCCCGCGGCTACAACTTTAGCTTTACAACACTTGCAGATGATTGTTGTTTGTTGGACGTTGTCTTTTTTAAAGCCAAAGAATTTCCACACAGCCGACACGGCTCCTCTTTTCGGAACAAGTTCCCCTGTGTCATGTTCTGGAACAGTTGTGGGGCTTTCGTTTTCAGCCATCTTCACCCACATGTGTCCGCTGTAAACAATGCAACTGCTAAATAGTGATGCACCGAAATGAAAATTTGTGGCAGAAACCGAAAATAATAATAAACACTTGGCCGAATACCGAACAATACCGAACATGGTTCTTCGCAGTTTTTCATTTATTTTGCTAATTTTTTCACCATTGCATAAATCAAATAAATTTGATTTAGGCATGCTTTTCAAAGAAAAAAATCTTTTACAAAATTACAAGGTAGAACATATTTATCGAACATAAAAAACTGAACATTTTTTAATTTCCCAGCATTATGTTGTTTTGGTTCCACCTCCTGGTGAATGTTGGTAAAATTCTTATGTGGTTACTTTTTGGTTGGCCAACGATTTATGTTTGTGGTGCAACCGTTACGGGAGCGGCCAGTCTATTTCTTTATATTACAACGCCGTTATTAATTGTTCGTTTTTTTCCCACTTATTCCACCGAACACCGAAAGTGTTTTTTTTGTCTTTTTCGGCCGAACAATTTCGGTTACCGGAACGTCGCGCCCGGCACCCGTCGGGGACCCGTTCGCGCGGGCCCCCCGGCGGGTCGCCTCTAGGTTTACCACCTTTCAGAAATAGAAATAAGGAACACCTGATTTCAGCAGCGCAGGCACCAAAAAGGGACATCCCCAAAACTTCTAAACTGCATAGAAATGTATTTATTTTATATGAAAAAACTAAATGCTTTGATTTAAAATGCTTTAATAGCATTGAACTTGCATGACTGTACAGACAGCCTACCATACAACTGAAATATCCTCTGCTGCTATGCTACTGTACGTCCACATCAGCCCAGATGTAGAATAACCTACAGGTGAATGTCGGAAAATTAGAATATGGTGTAAAAGTTAATTTATTTCAATAATTCAATTTAAAAGGTGAAACTAATATATTACATTTAGGATATCTTGCAAAGCAAGATATCCTAAGCCTTTGTTTGTTATCATTTTGATGGTTGAATTGTTTATTGATTTCATAAAATATTCACATTTTTTGAGATTTTTTTATTTGGGGTTTTCATAAAGTGTGAGCCATAATCATCAAAATTATAACAAATAAAGGCTTGAAATATCTCACTTTGAATGTAGTGGGAAATAAGATATTTGTTTCACCTTTAATTGAATTTACTACGAATGAAGTTTTGCGACATATTCAACTTTTCCGACCTTCACCTGTATATTATGACATCAATAAATAAGAGCATAATAATATATGTCCGTATTGGTTCAATACGGAACGCAACTTTTAATTTGCAATTACGTAACAATTCCGTATTTCAAGGGACGGATGGCGACCCGATTCGCCTCGGCTGGCGCCTAGCAGCTAAACTTAGAACTGGTGCGGACCAGGGGAATCCCACTGTTTAATTAAAACAAAGCATCGCGAAGGAGGTGTTGACGCGATGTGATTTTGAAAAAACCTTCCTCAACAATAACATCATCATCTCTTTGTCTACACTAACACCATCATTGATTGTACATGAAACAGTCCAGGATGTTTTCATCACCTTGGCCAAAGCCTTGCCAAGTGCAGTGACATCAGAGCAGCTAGTTCAACTGGATGAAGAAGTGCAGCTTACCAGGTTGACTCAGATCTAGGAGAAAAGACTTTAATGAGAGGACTGCACGCATTGATGCGGACTATAAATTAAAAGCAAACTGACAATAATAAAACTGCTCAAAATCACCTTCCTTCAATAAAATGCTATTGGTCTCGAGTAATTAAATAGTGTTGGTTAAAGTCTTCTTACACCTTAAATGCTGTATTAGAAAACAGAAGGGCTAATAAAGCATTTAACTTTTTTATTTGAAACTTTTGGGAAGCGACCGTACGGCAGAAAAGGGGCCGTTCTTAAAGGGGACCTATTATGGCATCTAGTACCTATTTTAAACAGGCCTTGAATGTCTTAAAAACAAGCTTTTGATTGTTTTTGCTAAATAAATTAGAAATTCAGCCTCTAAACCATGTCTTTATCTTCCCATTCTCTAACCTCATTATCTATGCAGGATTCTGAGTGGGCGGGGCTATGATAATGAGGCTCTGTGCTGATTGGCTGCCTGAATGACGCGATACACCGCTACGGAAAAATGGTGGAAGCTCCGGCCGGCGGAGTTAGTTGTGGGCGTGGTTTCACGCATCGGAGACCAAACTATGTAAATCGTTCCCGTCATTATGTAACTTTGGGGAGCAGAATCTTATTGGCTCGTAGATCCACATCACACTGGACGGATCATCCGGGCGGCTGTACAGACACTGCAGAATTTGGTTGCTTTCCTCCTCTGAGTTGGCAGGGTGAGGGGAGACCACTTTATATATGTTAAAGCAAGAAAAAACCTGGTTTTCAGAATAGGTGCAGTGCATAGATGGCGGGGGAATATGAACTGGCCTGAACATTTTTTTTCAGTCAAAAATATTTTTTTGCTTTAATCCCTGAAAATTCGTATCATAAGAAAAATAAACACCGGTATTCGGTATGAACCGGTATACCGCCCAGCACTAGTGGAAGGAACAATACTTTGAAAATAAAATTGCAGGTTTGATATGTATTTAATCCATCGTAGAACAAAGGGTACTGGAAATTTAATGCAAGTTTATTGAAATGCCAGGCCTTTCATGATGGAATTGAAATCTTAATCTCAGATGTAAAGTGTGATGAATCAATAATATCTTATGTTGCTAAATGGGAATTCTTAAAATTTTAAATTCTAGAATTTGCTATTAGTTTTGGAAGATCACGTAACAGAAGTAACAAATTATCAGACATTATTAAAGAAGTAAACTCCTACTGCAATAAAATTTTACAGACTGATGAGGATAAACAAAAATGACAAATTTTGCAAATTAAGCTTGATGAAATCTATCTCAGGAGAGCTGAAGGTGCTTATATAAGATCAAGAGCAAAATGGATAGAGGAAGGAGAAAAAAGCACATCATACTTTTGTCGATTAGAAAAAAGAAGACGGGAAAGAAATTCAATCAAATCACTGGTGATTAAAGATCAAACTGTCACAGATCCAGCTGTGATTGCCAGAGAAATAGTTTCCTTCTACAGTAAGTTATATTCCTCATCTTTCTCTAGAGATGATGCTGACAACTTTTTTAACTATATCAAAGATCTTATTCCAACTATAGAAAAAGAGTTTGCAGATTTATGTGATGCTGATATTTCTTCTGTTGAACTTGACCAGTTAACAGTTTGTCTTTGGACAAATCCCCAGGGAGTGATGGTCTTACTGCAAATTTTTATAAACATTTCTGGGATTTATTAAAAGAACCATTCTCTCTTATGTTAAAAGAAGCAACTAACAATATCACATTTCCCTCTAGTACGAAACAAGGAATAATAACTGTGATTCCAAAACCGGGTAAAAACCCAAAAGTGTTAGAAAATGTTAGACCGATCACCTTATTGAACAATGATTACAAAATTGTAACCCTCATTTATGATAACAGATTAAAAAAGCATTTGCACAAAATCACAAGTGACTCCCAATCTGGCTTCATGAGGGGTAGATCCATTCACAACAATATTCGCTTAATCCTCGATCTTCTAGACTATAATAATTTAATAGAAGATGATGATTTTATTTTGACTTTTATAAAGCGTTTGATTCGATTGAGCACCCATTCATTTTTCAGTGTTTAAAATTAATTGGATTTGGTGATAAATTCCTAAATATCTTTGAATCCCTTCATCAAAATTCAAATAGCTATATATCTTTACCAGAAGACACATCACCTCGATTTACAATTAAACGAGGAGTAAAACAAGGCTGTCCTATTTCTCCATTTTTCTTCATAATAGCTACAGAAATGCTCTCTATCCTTATCAAAAATTCCAATATTGCACCTTTAGAGGTACTTGGAATACATGTAATCATTATCCAGTTAGCAGATGACACTACTATCTTCATGAAACAATTATCTGAAGTCCCAAAAATATTGCATAATATTGATATTTTCTCCAAAGCCTCAGGGCTGAAATTAAATTTGAACAAATGTGAGTTAATGTTAATTCACCATAGTCACTTATCAGAGGCATACAACATCCCTATAAAATCTGTTGTCAAATATCTTGGCATTTCCATCTCTAAAGATTCAGCAGAACGTGAAAATAAAAATGTCTGGAGGGTAATTAATGAATGCCAAAACAAACAACTCCTGGTTATTAAGAGACATCAGTTTATTAGGTCGTATCTTCTTAACCAAAATGGAAAGTCTCTCCAGATGTATTTATCCAGCAAACTCGTTGTCTATTCCCAATAACGTAATCAAAAAGATTAATCAGGTTAACTCTGATTTATATCTGGAGAAAGAAAAATAACATTAGGAAAACTGAACTGACCAAAGAATTCAAAGATGGAGGCCTGCAAGCTATAGATTAGGATTTTATTAATGGAAACCTAAAAAAGGAACTGGTTGAAATCTTTTCTACACAATAAGAGCTTTTGGTATCATTTTTAATAAACTGGGAGGCGTTGAACTGTTACTAAGATGCGACTTTACCGTTCAGATTTCATGCTTTAGACTTAATCGTTTATTTTGTAGAAAAGATGCAGGTCACAGTGGCTCCGTGTAAGATGTGAGAGGACACTGGCAAAAAACGCAATCGTTGGAGGATGTTCATGTAGGAGTTCATATGCAGGACTTGTAGTTAGATCATTATTTATGACGCGGAAGAAGCCATTTCTACAACAACTTTATTCTTCAACTGTCTCAAAACCAACGCAGTAGCACAAGAGTACAGTCACAGTGCCGCCTAATGGTCACACAGAGTAATGCACTTGTTTTCAAATATACTACATAGATGAAGGGGAAGACCGAAGGTTCAGGACAAACTTTAAACCTCACAAATACAATCAACACTGGGAAGCACTTTTGACTTGTTATAATCCTATCTTTTTGCACCTTTTTGTAATTCCAGAACTCCCACAAGAAAATGTTTGTAAGGTGGAGGAGGACGGGGTTTTCAGTGACCAGCACCTGGATAACCTGGAGAGGATCTGCAGCCCGGACCAGGAGGAACCAGGGCATCCACAGACTACAGAACTGGAGGAAGACTCCAGCGGTCAGGAGATGAAGCACGAGGACGTAGAGGTGGATGTCTCATTGGTCAATGTCGCTGATGTGAAAGTTGAAAATGGTGAACCAGGACCAAACTGTGGCCAGATGCTTTTGCACACTTCTCCTGAAGCTCAAAACAAAGATGAGGAAGAAACTGAAAGTTTACGCTCAGACTCCAGTAAAACTGCAGATCCGGAGCCAATGAGACGACACGGTGACCACGAAGACGCTGCTTTCCCGTCAGACAGCAACTGTAAACCAAAGATGACCAGGACCCACACGGGGAAGAAGGCGTTTTCTTGCAGCACTTGCAGGAAAGAGTTCAGTAAAAGTCGTAATTTAATGGATCACATGAAGATCCACACTGGCGAAAGGCCGTACCTGTGCAACATCTGCGGCAACGCCTTTATTAATTTATCATATCTTAAAAGCCACATAACTACGCACACGGGCGAGAAGCCCTACATCTGCAAAACATGTGGAAAGAGTTACAAGCAACATTCCCACCTGGTGATTCACTCCAGGACCCACACTGGCGAAAGGCCATACCTGTGCAACACGTGCGGAAAAACCTTTACTTATTTACCGGTTCTTAACCGCCACATAGCCACGCACACGGGCGAGAAGCCCTACATCTGCAAAACATGTGGAAAGAGTTACAAGCAACGTTCCAGCCTGGTGATTCACTCGAGGACCCACACCGGCGAAAGGCCGTACCTGTGCAACACCTGCAACAAAACCTTTACTAGATCATCACATCTTAAAAGCCACATAACCACGCACACGGGCGAGAAGCCATATTTGTGCAAGACGTGCAACAAAGGTTTTAGCCGCAGAATTTATTTGCTGAGTCACAGTAAAAATCACCCGGAGGAGAAGTCTGGTGATTCGTGACAAATGAAGCTCATGTTGTCGTCCTCCGGGGGCAGCTGTCCACTCCTGTCTGACCCACAGAAGAAGAACCCGCAGAAGTCCAACCACCACCTCCTGTGGCTGATGAGCCTAATCCCCTCCCCACAAGGGTTGAAGGTTCAACCCGGATTTATGCTTCTCCGTCAACTTGACGCAGAGGGAACGATGTGGTCGTGTACTTTTTGTAAGTTCTGCATTGAGTTTGTTTGAATCTCTGTTCCTTCTTAAAACTGTGTTATTTGTTGCTGTTGGTAACTTGCCGTCTCCACGGTGCAAATAAAGAGCTGTTAGTATGTGCTGAAGCTTCTTTAAACGTGACAGTTTATTTCGTTCATCTACAAAGCCTCTCTCACACGTCCTTTTTCCCGTCTGTTTCTTCTTCACTCACATTCTCTTTGTAAAGTTAATCTGCAGCTCCATGTTGTTAAACTCTCTCCATCTACTCCGTTCAGAGGTTATATATTGTGATGTTATACATAGTTCGCTGAAAACTGTAAAAGGCTTTATACATTTTAAAATCTGAGCTGCACGTACATCAGATTATCGTGATAATTCATGGGACAAACTAAGTCAAAACGTAATTCAAATGATCCATGTTGTGTTATTGTAACTATAAGTTACAACATATTTGTGTACGTTTTTCATATTATTTAAATAATATGAAATTAACAATATTATTTAATCACATGTATTAAATCAAGTTGTACTAGATTTACAACTCGTCTGACACATGATTTATTATAAAGATGATGTTGAGATCCGTGTTGAAGCTGCAGATCTGCAGGTTGGAGAGCAGGAAGAAGAGAGAGGATCATCGGGATCAGATTCCAGGAAGAGGACAGACTTTGGATTTAACCCTTTTATATCAGACATCCGTTTAGGAGTAAATGTCTTTTTACCTCAACTCATATTTAGTCAGAAATAATCATGAAAATGAAATTAAGTTTTCATTTTAGATGGATGAATCATTTTATTGTTTATAATTCTGGAATATAACACTCTCCATATGTAGAAAGAGCAGCAGTGCCCCCTGGTGGTGAGTTATAAAATCTCTACATAAACCCAAGAGTGAACAATCTATCGTAATAATAATAATTATAAAAACAAAGAAGACTTTACACTGCAAAAACTAAAAATCTTAACAAGAATATTTCAAGTTAAAATGTCTCATTTTTGGTAAATAAAAATCTCATTACACTTAAAACAAGACTCATCATTGGAAAAAACAACAATTTTCACCTGTTTTTGATTTTCACTTAAAATAAGTACAAAAAACTGCCAGTGGAACAAGATTTTTTTGCTTGTAATGAGAAGATAAATCTTGTCCCACTGGCAGATTTTCTACTTATTTCAAGTGAAAATTTACTTGAAACAGGTGAAAATTGTCAAATAAGTATTTTTTCTGGTAATGACTCTTGTTTTAATGGTAATGAGATTTTCTGACTAAAAATGAGACATTTTAACTAGAAATAAGACAAATATTCTTGTTAAGATTTTGAGTTTTTGCAGTGTAGTGCAGCAACAAGAGGAAAGTTGTCAGTGACGCAGATTATTGCTATAGCGTGATCAGTACAACCAGCATTTAGCTCAGAAAAAAACGTAGGAGCTCTCCAGGGTTCTGATGGAGCTCTCCGGGGTTCTGATGGAGCTCTCCAGGGTTCTGATGGAGCTCTCCATGGTTCTGATGGAGCTCTCCAGGGTTCTGATGGAGCTCTCCAGGGTTCTGATGGATCTCTCCATGGTTCTGATGGAGCTCTCCAGGGTTCTGATGGAGCTCTCCATGGTTCTGATGGAGCTCTCCATGGTTGTGATGGAGCTCTCCAGGGTTCTGATGGAGCTCTCCAGGGTTCTGATGGATCTCTCCATGGTTCTGATGGAGCTCTCCAGGGTTCTGATGGAGCTCTCCAGGGTTCTGATGGAGCTCTCCATGGTTGTGATGGAACTCTCCAGGGTTCTGATGGAACTCTCCAGGGTTCTGATGGAGCTCTCCAGGGTTCTGATGGAACTCTCCAGGGTTCTGATGGAGCTCTCCATGGTTGTGATGGAACTCTCCAGGGTTCTGATGGAGCTCTCCAGGGTTCTGATGGAGCTCTCCAGGGTTCTGATGGAGCTCTCCAGGGTTCTGATGGAGCTCTCCAAGGTTCTGATGGAGCTCTCCAGGGTTCTGATGGAACTCTCCAGGGTTCTGACAGTCTCCTGAAGGGGGTGGGAGACATTGTCCATGATGGAGGACAGCTTAGCCACCATCCTCCTCTCCCCCACCACCTCCACCGGGTCCAGACTGCAGCCCAGGACAGAGCCGGCTTTCCTCACCACCTTGTCCAGTCTCTTCCTCTCTGCTGCAGTGATGCTGCTGCTCCAGCAGACACACCATAAAAGATGGCCGGAACACGTGAGCAGTGATTCCCATCCTGCTAAAGCCATCCTGGAGGACTGTTGGGAACATAATAAATAAAATATTATGAGTTGTGGGTGGGTAGGAAACATAAAAGCAGTACAAGCAGGTTTAGGTCATATACACTTCAGTCCGACAGTCCCATATTCATGTACTCCTCCCTGGGTATTCATAGAACCGTCAGTAAACTTTGACATACTGCAACAATTGAAGAAAAGGAACAGGCAGATTTCCGAGGGAAGGGTAGCTTAAAGTTATCTGGAACAACACTTTTCAGACTAAATATTAATTTTCACTGATGGGTCAAAGGACCCTGATACTGGAAGAACAGGAGCTGCAGTTTTCATTCCACACTACAAAACACATGTCAAGAAAAGAACCACAGACCATTTATCAGTATATACAGTTGAACTTGCAGCTATCATTTTAGGCTTGGAATGGATAGAAGAAAACAACCATAACAAAACAGCAATAGCATCAGACAGTTGGGCAGCTCTTACAAGTATTAAAACCATGAAGTCATGTAGGCAAGATCTCATATATAAAATACATAATCTACTTCACAGAATGCACAAGAGGGGGTTGACGGTTTGCTTCATTTGGGTTCGTGCCCATGTAGGGATAGAAGGGAATGAAGGAGTGGATATTCTGGCCAAACAAACACTCAAATCACACACTGTAGATGCAGAAATTCCATTATGTAGGGCAGAGGGGAAATCAATGATCAAGAAACATGTGGGGAAAGTGTGGCAAGAATACTGGAACATCCAAGACACGGGAAGACACCTTTACAATATACAGAAAACAGTTGGGTTGGGAAGAAGGAGGGGCAGGAACCGGAGGGAAGAGGCAATCATTACACGACTCAGGATAGGACACACAGGACTGAACAATACACTGCACAAAATAGGAAAACACCCTGATGGCAGATGTGACCAATGTGGGCAGGCTGAATGTGTTCAGCATGTGTTGTTGGATTGTGGAGGATATGAGGTGGAAAGAAGGACATTAGCAGCAGCAGCAGAGGAAGCCAGGATGGCTTTAAATGTGGGGAACTTGCTAGGAGCAGAGTCAGGAGTTATGCTCAAGCATTTGATGGCATATCTGAAAGATACAGGGCTACTGGAGAGGATTTGATTTCCTTATTTAGTTTTTGTTTTATTTTATTTATTTATTTTAATGTATTTTTCCTTTCTTATTTATTTTTTATCATTTTGTCTGCTAGTCTACTGTTCCACACTCCAGTCCAGTAGGTGGCGGTAATGCACCTTCTAGTTGGTTTGCCAACCGCCAATAAACACCATTGAAGAAGAAGAAGAAGAAGAAGAGGAAGAGGAAGAGGAAGAGCAGTGATTCCTTTGAGGAGGACGGTTCTGTTGTTTCCTTTCTTTTTCCTCTTCAACAATGTCTAAGGTGAATCATCTGAGAGAGTTTATCGGTCAGCGACTAACAGCAGCTGCTGTAGAAATATTGTCAGTGTTTGAAAAAAGCATCTTGGAGTATGAAGAAGAGCTCGACCGTCAGCGCAGACTGTTGGACCTCGCCTGGAAACCTGAAATCAGACTCCACAGAGTCGGTACGTAACCCTGGAAAGTTGAATGAATGAACACATGAGTATGACTCCTACAAGATCCCTTTGTTTCCAGTTAAAAGCCGTGGTGATGAAGCAAACCAACTCAATGGGAAACTCCCCAGCTCAAGCAGCTGCTGATGTGGGATTCGGAAACATCCCGAACTAACTTGTTCTGTTTACTTGGTGCTGCCTTTCATGCTCCATTCACACTCTGGACCAGACTCATATTTCACACTTTACACTTAATCCTTTATTCTGTAGAAAAGATGCAGATCACACTGGCTCCGTGTAGATTTTTTCTTTTTTCTTAATTAATTCAGCACAGTATAAAAACAGAACAAGTAACATACAAATGTAAAAGAGAGATTGGTAATGTGCTAGGCTGAGGCAAAAAGCCCAAGGGGCTTATACGAGGCCTCTACCTGTAAAATACAGCAAAATATTGTACAAAGATTTAAAATATGCAGAATACATGATTGCAGTCTAAAAACAAAGACAAAGCAAATAAACAGCAGCATGAATAGAATACATGATTAAAGAAAAAAATAACAAATCTAGAAATATCATTAGATAATCTGATCAATTAAATGTGTCCTGAGTTTACGTTTAAAATGATTGAATGAAGTAGAGGTAGACGAGATTGCTGTAGGTGTTCCATAACTGTATCTGATGGAGAACTGACACAAACCAGTACGGAACTTCAGGAGATTTAAATGATTAGCCTGTCTTGTATTAAAATGGTGCATATCAATGTTGAACTGAAAACAATCTTTACATGACAAAGAAAATGAAACTGGCAGGAACAATACTTTGAAAATAAAATTGCAGGTTTGATATGTATTTAACTTAAAGTTGGGTAAAATATTGAGTTGTTTGAAAAGAGGGGCAGAATGAGCAGACCAATTACTGTGTGTGGCAATCCTGCAGAATCTTTTTTACAACATATGAAGTTTATGAAGATGTGTGTTGTAGGTAGCTCCCCAAATAATATTACAGTAAATGAGATATGGATATAACAAGCTATAATAAAGAGTTGGGAGACAATTTTCATTCACCAAACTACGGAATTTGCCAATAATACCAATAGATTTAGATATTTTTTACAGACATGGTTGATGTGGTTTTTCCAGCTTAAACTTTCATGGATAATTACACCAAGGAAGGTTGTTGATGTAACCTGAGTGAGCGGGTCATCTCCTATAGACAGACCGGTGTTAGATTTACAATATATTTTATTTTTTGATGCAAATATAATAAAATTTGATTTTTTTATATTCAGTGATAGTTTGTTAATTTTAAACCATTTTGAAATGTTTTGTAAATTGTGATTAGCCTTTCCCATTAATGATGAAGAATCATTATGTGAAATAAATAAGTTTGTATCATCGGCAAAAAGTACAGGAAACAAGGAGTACAAGGCTGCGGCCAAATCATTTATTTAAATCAAAAATAACAGGGGCCCTAGTATAGACCCCTGGGGGACCCCACATTTTAAGGCGGCCCTCTCTGATGATTTACGGTCAATGATGACAAATTACTGACGGTTATGAATATAATTGAAACGCCACACATGAGTGATTCCAGCAAATCCACAGTGTAATAATTTTTGAAGAAGAATATCAAAATTAACTGTGTCAAAAGCTTTGGATAAATCAAGAAAGATTCCCAAAGCGTATTAATTATTATTGATTGCAGTGTGAATTTTATCAACCAATTGAGATACAATCCATAGGATATCCCCGCTGGACAAATCTAGAGCTCATCTCTGATGCCTTGTCTATGAAATTCTCTGTACTGCTGCAAATTCTCAGGAGTCTAAAAAACTGGCTTTTGGCTAGGCCTCTTTTGAGGGGAGAAGGATGAAAACTACTAGCCAATAAGAGCGTATTTCTATTGTTTTCTTTACAGTAGAGTGAAGTGGATAAGGAGCCATTCTTTTTTTCAACCCACATATCTAGAAAATGAACTTTTTCACTACTATACTCCATTGTAAATTGGAGGTTGCTGTCGAAGGTATTCAGTAAGGTAAAAAAGTCTTCCAGTTCATTAGCATCAGCTTTAATTAGACAGAAGATGTCATCAATGAATCTGTACCATTTTAAGATTTTTGGCAAAAAAATATTATGCTCAGGATTTCACACAAAGTTTTTTTCAAAGTGACTCACGTATATAAAAAACAGAATAACAGGAGCGCTGCTGGTGTCCCCACAACCACCGGTGCTCTTGCAATGGGTGCAACAGTAATCTCAAAAGGAAAAAATGCAGGCACTCTGGTGGCCACCAGAGTGCCTGCATTTTTTCCTTTTGTGACTCACGTATAGATTTGTGTAATTCGGAGTACAAATAGAGCTTGTACCAGATCCTTGTAAATAATATTCATCACCATTAAAGTTAAAGTAGTTTTTCTTCATGATTAAACTAGCTAAGTCAACAATAAACTTACCCGGGGGCATTAGTAAGTCCTGCAAATACAACTTTTAGACTTCTCTACCTCCATCATGGGGAATATTAGTGTAGAGACTGGGGATGTCAAAGGTGACCAACAGAAGATCATCAGGAAGGTTAGTGAGGTTAAAGATCTTATTAATGAAATCCGTGGAGTCTCTAATATACAGTGCCTTGCGAAAGTATTTGCCCCCCTAGAACTTTGTGACCTTTTGCTACATTTCAGGCTTCAAACATAAAGATATAAAACTGTAATTTTTTGTGAAGAATCAACAAGTGGGACACAATCATGAAGTGGAACGAAATTTATTGGATATTTCAAACTTTTTTAACAAATAAAAAACTGAAACATTGGGTTTGCAAAATTATTCACCCCCCTTAAGTTAATACTTTGTAGCGCCACCTTTTGCTGCGATTACAGCTGTAAGTCGCTTGGGGTTTGTCTCTATCAGTTTTGCACATCGAGAGACTGAACTTTTTGCCCATTCCTCCTTGCAAAACAGCTGGAGCTCAGTAAGGTTGGATGGAGAGCTTTTGTGAACAGCAGTTTTCAGTTCTTTCCACAAATTCTCGATTGGATTCAGGTCTGGACTTTGAATTGGCCATTCTAACACCTGGATATGTTTTTTGTGAACCATTCCATTGTAGATTTTGCTTTATGTTTTGGATCATTGTCTTGTTGGAAGACAAATCTCCGTCCCAGTCTCAGGTCTTTTGCAGACTCCATCAGGTTTTCTTCCAGAATGGTCCTGTATTTGGCCCCATCCATCTTCCCATCAATTTTAACCATCTTCCCTGTCCCTGCTGAAGAAAAGCAGGCCCAAACCATGATGCTGCCACCACCATGTTTGACAGTGGGGATGGTGTGTTGAGGGTGATGAGCTGTGTTGCTTTTACGCCAAACATAACGTCTTGCATTGTTGCCAAAAAGTTTGATTTTGGTCTCATCTGACCAGAGCACCTTCTTCCACATGTTTGGTGTGTCTCCCAGGTGGCTTGTGGCAAACTTTAAACGACACTTTGTATGGATATCTTTAAGAAATGGCTTTCTTCTTGCCACTCTTCCATAAAGGACAGAATTGTGCAGTATACGACTGATTGTTGTCGTATGGACAGAGTCTCCCACCTCAGCTGTAGAGCTCTGCGGTTCATCCAGAGTGATCATGGGCCTCTTGGCTGCATCTCTGATCAGTCTTCTCCTTGTATGAGCTGAAAGTGTAGAGGGACGGCCAGGTCTTGGTAGATTTGCAGTGGTCTGATACTCCTTCCATTTCAATATTATCGCTTGCACAGTGCTCCTTGGGATGTTTAAAAGCTTGGGAAATATTTTGTATCCAAATCCAGCTTTAAACTTCTCCACAACAGTATCTCGGACCTGCCTGGTGTGTTCCTTGTTCTTCATGATGCTCTCTGCGCTTTAAACGACCTCTGAGACGATCACAGTGCAGGTGCATTTAGACGGAGACGTGATTACACACTGGTGGATTCCATTTATCATCATTACTCATTCAGGTCAACACTGGATCATTCAGAGATCCTCACTGAACTTCTGGACAGAGTTTGCTGCACTGAAAGTAAAGGGGGTGAATAATTTTGCACGGCCACTTTTTCAGTTTTTTATTTGTTAAAAAAGTTTGAAATATCCAATACATTTCACTCCACTTCAGGATTGTATCCCACTTGTTGTTGATTCTTCACAACAAATTGCAGTTTTATATCTTTATGTTTGAAGCCCTAAAATGTGGCAAAAGGTCACAAAGTTCAAGGGGGCCAAATACTTTCGCAAGGCACTGTACGCTGGTAGTGTTTGGACATAAGGTTTGATATAGTGATCCACAAACTCTGACAAAGGTGATAGTAAAGCTTTCATCTGGGCCACAATAGGGCGACCAGAGGATTTGACAGGCTTTTGTGCACTTTGGGTAGTGTGTAAAGATAAAATGAGATAATCTTTAAGGCTGAAATATGCTTCTGCGTCACACCAACGCAGAGCACACGCCGCAGCCGTGACGCCGTGCTGAACCCTTCTGACTTCTCCGTCTCTCCATTTTGTCGCGGTGCAGTACCCCCCGCGGCCACTAGTTAGCGATCTTTTTCTGAATGGTTTATCCGACTTTTTCCGGTCACAGTAAATCAAAGAGATAAGGACAACTATTGTGCAAAAAACAAAAACAAAAAATATCACATATAAACGAAGAAAAGAGCCCTGGAAGTTCACTACTGATTCAAACCGGAAACCGGAAATGCTTCGCTTTCAAACGAACCAATCACAGCCCTCTCGGTCTGCGTGTGGTCTGCGTCTCCTCGACGCATAGTTACAATTTTCAGGAGGTGCACGTCAGAGACGGCGCAGGTGACGGCGTGTCCTCTGCGTCGATCCAAACCACACGCCGTAGGCACAGCGTCATTTTGACGCAGAACCATAACTGAGCCTTTATTGTCTCCCTTGAGAGAAATTTGTCTTGGACAAAACTAGAGACTCCAGGCGCCACATATATAACAAAACATATAAAATCACAATAAACAAATAACACATCGTCATATCCCCCCGCTCTTTGCATGCCCTCCCGCAATGTCCTGAAAACACCTCTACACAAAAAAAAACCCTTGCTACAGCAACATTATTGCACATCCCTCTATTCATACAGCAGCACACTCGTTATTGCACATTCCACCCTTCACTCACACACACACACACACACACACACACACACACACACACACACACACACACACACACACACACACACACACACACACACACAGCTCATTTCCTGTTATTGAGTAACTTATGTAAATGAGAATTTATATCTATTGAGCTTACAGCTTGGCAACCTATACCTTCTGGACAAACGAGATGCTGACAATACAAGAATTCACAAGAATTCAGAAATGCTCAACCTGAAATGCAACAACTTTATTCTTCAACTGTCTCTGCTCATATAGGTGTTCATATGCAGGACTTGTAGTTGGATCGTTATATATGACGCAGAAGAAGCTATTTCTAGAACAACAACTTTATTCTTCAACTGTCTCGATACCAATGCAGTAACACAAGAGTACAGTCACAGTGCCGCCTAATGGTCACACAGAGTAACGCACTTCTTTTCAAATATACTACATAGATGAAGGGGAAGACCGAAGGTTCAGGACAAAGTTTAAACCTCACAAATACAACCAAACAATCAACATTGGGAAGCAATTTTGACTTGTTAAAATCCTATCTTTTTGTCCCTTTTTGAAATTCCAGAACTCCCACAAGAAAATGTTTGTAAGGTGGAGGAAGACGGGGTTTTCAGTGACCAGCACCTGGATAACCTGGAGAGGAGCTGCAGCCCGGACCAGGAGGAACCAGGGCATCCACAGACTACAGAACTGGAGGAAGACTCCAGCGGTCAGGAGATTAAGCACGAGGACGTAGAGGTGGATGTCTCATTGGTCAATGTCGCTGATGTGAAAGTTGAAAATGGTGAACCAGGACCAAACTGTGGCCAGCTGCTGTTGCACACTTCTCCTGAAGCTCAAAACAAAGATGAGGAAGGGACTGAAAGTTTACGCTCAGACTCCAGTAAAACTGCAGATCCGGAGCCAATGAGACGACACGGTGACCACGAAGATGCTGCTGTCCCGTCAGACAGCAACTGTAAATCAAAGCTGACCAGGACCCACACGGGGAAGAAGGTATTTTCTTGCAGCACTTGCAGGAAAGAGTTCAGTAAAAGTCGTATTTTAATGGATCACATGAAGATCCACACTGGCGAAAGGCCGTACCTGTGCAACACCTGCAACAAAACCTTTACTAGATCATCATCTCTTAAACGCCACATAACCATGCACACGGGCGAGAAGCCCTACATCTGCAAAACATGTGGAAAAAGTTACAGGCTACGTTCCCACCTGGTGGATCACTCGAGGATCCACACGGGCGAGAAGCCCTACATCTGCAAAACATGTGGAAAAAGTTACAGGCTACGTTCCCACCTGGTAGATCACTCGAGGACCCACACCGGTGAAAAGCCGTACCTGTGCAACACCTGTGGAAAAACCTTTACTCAATCATCAAATCTTAAAAGCCACATAACCATGCACACGGGCGAGAAGCCCTATATCTGCAAAACATGTGGAAAAAGTTACAGGCTACGTTCCCAGCTAGTGATTCACTCGAGGATCCACACCGGTGAAAGGCCGTACCTGTGCAACACCTGTGGAAAAACCTTTACTCAATCATCAGCTCTTAAAAGCCACATAACCACACACACGGGCGAGAAGAGATATTTGTGCAAGACGTGCAACAAAGGTTTTAGCCGCAGAATTGATTTGCTGAGTCACATGAAAAATCACCCGGAGGAGAAGTCTGGTGACTTAAAATCGTTAGTATTTGTTGCTGTTGGTAACTTGCCATCTCCACGGTGCAAATAAAGAGCTGTTAGTATATGCTGAAGGTTCTTTAAATGTTTACTTCATTCATCTACAAAGCCTCTCACACTTCCTTTTTCCCGTCTGTTTCTTCTTCACTCACATTCTCTTTGTAAAGTTAATCTGCACTAACTTCTGCACGGAGTAGATGGAGAGAGGTTAGTCCAAGTTTGATATTTTTACATGTTCAGTTTTTACAATGTTCCTCTGAAAAACATGAAGACTCTTCAGAGAAACAAGGACAAAAGAAGAAACGCAACCATCGACACATCAGAAACAGAACAGCCAACCATCTGTCGCCATTTTCTAAACTTTAATGTCTGCAGCATTAAACAAAAAACCTTGAAGATTTCAGAAGTCAATGCAGTCAGATACGGTTTGCTTTTATTTCCCCTTTAAAATGTTTTTATTGATTTAGAAAACAAGAACATTTGGTTTAAAGGTGAATGAGGAAATGAGTAGGGATGGGTATTGTTTGCATTTTCATCGAATCCGATTCCTATTTCGAATCCTCATTTCGATTCCGATTCTTTTCAAATACCGATTCCGATACCAATATTAATTAGAAAGTAAATAAATAGAATATATCAAGAACAGAAATGTTTTTATTTCATCCACATCAGTACTATAGATGTTAACACTTTAAGTTGACATTTTAACACTAACACTTACTTTCCTTGACATCTGCTGCACACGTACATATTACTCTCTCATCACTCAAACTGTGTTCAGAACAATAATATCAGGAGGACTTCCTTTTTTTAACTTCAACAATTCCTGCAGTAAATAACAGAAACAAATAACAAAAACATAAAAAAACGAAATAAAAAAGAGAGTACCGATTCCGATACCAATATTAATTAGAAAGTAAATAAATAGAATATATCAAGAACAGAAAGGTTTTTATTTCATCCACATCAGTACTATAGATGTTAACACTTTAAGTTGACATTTTAACACTAACACTTACACTTACTTTCCTTGACATCTGCTGCACACATACATATCACTCTCTCATCACTCAAACTGTGTTCAAAACAATAATATAAGGAGGACTTCCTTTTTTTAACTTCAACAATTCCTGCAGTAAATAACAGAAACAAATAACAAAAACATAAAAAAACTAAATAAAAAAGAGAGGTTTGGTCATAGTCAGGGGTGCACACAAGCCGGGACTCCAGGGCTAGTCTACTGCATGTTTTAGATGTTTCCCCGTCTTCAACACACCTGATTCTAATCACTGGTCGTCATCAACATGTCATCAAGGTTTACACAACTCTGTTGGTGACACAGCCTTGTCTATCAGGGTTGTGTTGAGGCAGGGAAACATCTAAAACGTGTAGTAGACTGGCCCTGGAGTCCCGGCTTGTGTGCACCCCTGGTCATAGTGATATATGAAGTCAGCAGGTTTTGAAAAGGAAAATCAACATGTCAGCCTTTTCTGGAAGGATACGGGATCTCTCAGTGCTGATTGTATCTCCAGCAGTTGAGAAAACCCTTTCGCTAGGAGTAGAAGAGGCCTGAACACATAGGTATGACAGAATCAAAAAACACTGGACGAGATGTTAAATTGTCCCTTGTGCCAATAGGTGGTGAGTACTCATTAAAGATATGCCATGTTGTTGGGAGTGGTATGTAGTCAACAGGTCAGGGTTCTCCAAGTTGTGTGGGAGGTGAGTCTTGGCCAGGGTAGAATTTCAGGACAGCCGGGCAAGAGACACATCTTCAGTAGTGTATGCCCTTGCATCATTGGGTGTTTCGGCCTTCCAACACTATACACCCTCCACAAGGGTGGCCCGCCGCAGGATGATCAGTCCTCAGCTTGTGTCCCATGCTCAGCCGCCACCGAAATCCATCCTGTTAATCTGATGTTGGGGCCCAGCACGAGTCCTTCCGCTTGAGCCAAATCCACTGGCTGCTTCTTTCAGCCGCCTCTGAGACTGCTCTGATGGTCCTCCGAAGAGCCTGGCCGTGGCTTCCGAGTTCCTTCAACAGTCTGATGGTAGACGATGCCACAAATCCTCTGCATCCCACTTCAACTGGATAGACTTTGGTGTTCCAGCCACGCTGCCTCGCATCTGCTGCTAGCTCTGAGTAGCGCAGCATCTTACGCTCATAGGCCTCCTCAACAGAGTTCTCCCACGGGACTGTGAGCTCTATGATGTACGCAGTCTTCAGTGAAGGGGACCAGAGCACCAGGTCTGGTCTAAGGTTGGTGGCGGCAATCTCAGGTGGGAAGATTAGTTTTTTGCCGATGTCTGCCAGCATCTTCCAGTCGCGGGCCATGTGTAGGTGTCCTGCTTCTGGCTTGGTGGAAGGATGTTTGGGTGTTTTCTGTCCCTCTCGGACAAACCTTGTTGTCTTCGGGGGATTGGTTGCTCTTGGTGGCAAGGCGTTGGTCACACTCCGCATGCTCTCCAGGGCTGATGCCAGGCTTTTGAGGACCTGATTGTGCCGCCAGGTGTATCTCCCTTGCGTGAGGCTAGTCTTGCAGCCTGTCATGATGTGTCTGAGGGTGGCTGGAGTTGGGCAGAGGGCGCAGGTTGGATCCTCGCCGTACCATTGATGGAGGTTCTTTGGTGATGGGAGCACGTCATAGGTTGCTCTGATGATAAAGCTGATCTTATTTGCTTCCATTTCCAAGAGGTCCCTCCAGCTGATCTTTCTCCTCTCCACACCTTCCCACTGCATCCATTGACCCTGTTTGGCAAGAGAGACAGCCTTCACACTCCTCAAGACCTCCTCCTGTCGACGCACCTCCTCGACCACCAGTGCCCTCTGCTCTGATGTTGTAGCCTTTTTCCAGGTTGGTCCTCTTGTGGTCAGGCCTAAGCCTCCTCTCCCTTGCTGGACTTGTCCCACAATGTCTTTGTGCCTCAGGGCTGATGTAACTTGCTGCACTGCATCGGATGGTGTCCACTTCCGTCCAGTTGCTAGGGGCGGTGCAGCAGTACTGATGGTCTTGTCTCTGGAGTCCTTCAGTGTCATCTGGAGTCTCACTTTAGAACACTTGTATTCCTCCGTTAGACTAGTGAGAGGTAGCTCCAGGATCCCTTTGCCATAGAGGCCGATGTTACTGAGACATCGTGGGACGCCAAGCCACTTTTTTGCATATGAAGTGATGGTTCGCTCCATCTTCTCCACAGTTGTTATTGGGACTTCATACATGGTGAGTGGCCACATTGTTCGGGGGAGGAGTCCAAACTGTAGGCACCAGAGCTTCAGTTTCCCGGGCAAAAGAGTCTTGTTGATGTTCTCCAGGCCATTAGCGATCTCTTGCCTTAGTTGTTGCACCTGCTCTTTGTCCTTGAGGCTTGCGTTGTACCACCTGCCCAGGCTTTTGACAGGCTGTTCAGACACTGTTGGTATTGGGTCTTCATCAATGTACAACCTTGTGTCTCTAAGCACCCCCTTGACTATGGAGATGCTTCGAGATTTGGTTGGTTTTATTTTCATTCGGGCCCACTTGATGTTCTCCTGAAGCTTTCCAAGTAGACGCTTGGTGCATGCTGCAGTAGTGGTCAATGTTGTCATGTCATCCATGTAAGCCCTGATAGGTGGAAGACGGAGCCCAGCCCTGGTTCGTTCACCGCCCACCACCCACTTTGAGGCCCTCATGATGACTTCCATGGCCATTGTGAAAACCAAGGGTGAGACTGTGCAGCCTGCCATGATCCCTACTTCCAAGCGCTGCCATGTTGTAGTGAAGTCGGCTGTTGTGAAGCACAGTTGCAGGTCTTGGAAGTAGTTCTTGACCAGTGTGGTGATGAGTTCTGGTACATGGAAGAAGCTGAAAGATTCCCAGAGAAGTTCATGGGGAACTGAGCCAAATGCATTGGCCAGGTCGAGGAAGATCACATGTAGGTCTCGCTTGTTCTTCTTGGCTGCTTGGATCTGATGCCAGATCATGCTTGTATGCTCCAAGCAACCAGAGAATCCTGGAATTCCAGCTTTCTGTACAGATGTATCGATGTACTTGTTTCTTTCCAGGTAGGTGGACAGCCTCTGTGCTACTATGCTAAAAAAGATTTTCCCCTCAACGTTGAGAAGGCAGATTGGCCGGAATTGGCTGATGTCTGATGCATCCTTTTCTTTTGGTATTAGCACGCCACCAGCCCTTCGCCAAGCCTTGGGTATTCCTTGCTTCTGCCACACTACCCTCATGAGTCTCCACAGAAAGCGTAGCACATCCGGTGCGTTTTTATAGAGCTTATATGGTACTCCGTTAGGTCCCGGAGCCGATGCTGCTCTTGCTCGCCGGACTGTGTTCTCCACTTCTTTCCATTTTGGAGGGCTAGTGTCCAGGTTGGATACAGGTGGATGAATTGGCGGGATGTCAGGCGGGATTGTTATCCGCTCATGCCTTTTTGAGTCATGGTGAACCTTTTCCAGGTGATCCTCCAGTTCCTGCTTTGATGTTTTCAAGGTTCCGCTTTTTTCCTTTGCAAAGAGATCTTTGACAAACTTGAAGGGATCTTTGTAGAAGCGTGTTCTAGTATGTTCTTTCTTCTTGCGAAGTTTCCTCAAGTTCTCTGCTCTTCGCAAAGTTGCCAGCCGACTCTTGATGTCTGCTTGGAGTAGCACGAGACCTTCCCTCTCAGTGTCGGAGGCTTTTTTCCATTGCTTTTTCAGCTGCCTCCTCTCTCTGATTAGTCTCTCGATCTCCTGCTGCCTCCTGGACTTGGCTGGTGTTGGTTGTTTCTTTCCACTTCTTCCTTTATTCACTCCAAATCGTTCTTCTCCATAGTTGTAGATTATGTCACCCATCCTTTCAAGCTTTCCCTCTGCTGTGCCCGTTTGTTGCTCCAAGATTTGTGTCAGGTCACTGTTGATTGTTTCCCACTCTTTTTTGTCGACAGCTTTGGGCCACTTCACACAAGGTTTGTGCCCTTTGATCTTTCTCTCCATTGGAGGTCTCTGTGGTTGTGTGGGCTCCTCCACCGGCGTTTCCGTGTTTGTTTCACCCTCTTCAGTGACAGGGGTGCTGATGCTCTGCAAACTTTGGTTTGAGTCCTGTTGCTGTGCTTCACTCGACTGATTTGACTTGTTGCTTCGTAAAAAGTACTTGTCAATGCGAGGCCCTTGTCTTTGCTCTCTCAAACACCTTTTCCTCCCTTGGTGGATCCTCAAGCCCATCGCTGATGTTTCTTTCTTCCAACCACAGATGCACACCTGAACCTTGCATTTTGCTGCTGTCGTGGATATCTCGCGTGCTGTGCTCTCCTTCTCGGTAGTCGTTTCCGTTCCTGGGTCTGCAACCGTGTGATCAGTCGGTGAGCCATCTTGCGCCCCCGCTCTCGCAGGCTCTAGGGGTATGTTCCTTTGTAGACTTTCTTACAGAGCTAAGTCTGACAACAAAGGATACACATCCCTCTTCCTCCACCACCAGGCAGAAGGGTCTTCGGAGGTCAAAGCTGGAGGAAGGGCCTTATACATTTCCAGTTCTTTTTCTGCCCTGATCTTGATTGCTGGAGCAGCAGCAGCAACACGTTTGATAGTGTTCAATTTCAGGATGATATCCTCAGCGAAAAGCTTTTCCAGGGGCGTTAGCTTCATCTTCTTCCTCGTTTGAAGCTTAAAAGAAAAGAAAAGTAATTCAAACTCAAAACAACATACAATCATTGATTTTTTAAAATAAAGTATGATTAAAGGAACGTTTAATGTTTATTGAAGTGTACTCACTGAAACAGTCTCATCCTCCGATTCCTCGCTCTCCTCCCCTCTTGGCTCGTCAGTCTGCTTGCGTCCCTCCTTGCCGAAGACACCAGGCTGTCAGCTGCAGCAGGTAAGTGTAATCAGACAGTCGGAAACAAATAAGTAATACAGAACATGTGCAGGAAATCAGTATATGTACAAATCTAAATTCATTCAATTGACATTACCTGTTCTGTTTCTGCAGGATCATGTGCAGCAAGGATTTTCTCATTGATCCGGTTCCTCACTGTCTTATCTTCCTCAGCATCCTCTTCCTCTAGCGTATGCTTAAAGCGAGGGTCCATGGCAGTTGCTTCTCCAAGGAAGTTTCTCACCTGGTCTGTCTGAAAAATATGAACATGTAATTTAGATTTAATTAGAGTAATAAAAAATACATGATGAATTTGTCTCAGTGACATTGATTTTTACCTGATATCGCTTTGATAGATCAGTCCAGATTGTCTTCTTTAGACAGGAGACAAACAGTGAATCTCCATCTCGGACTGTGAAATGGTTCTTCAGCTTTTGTAAGATTGGTAGGACTTGGCCGCAGGTGGAGCTCTTTTCATTTGAGGCACAAAGGGTTGATGTGTACAGGATCTCCATGAGTTCAATAAATTCCTCTGCTTTTCTGTAGTCCTCATTTGTCAGTTTGGAGAGTCTGTTTTTGAAAAAAGGAAAACAAAATAATAATTAATTAATTAATTAATTAATCTTAATTCACACTACACTAGTTTGTTGATCAAATTATTCTCAATTTAATCATGAATCCAATTGAATCATTAATTCCATCCCATGTGTACCTGTCCTGCTCCATTGGCTTTCTAAGCCGTGGATCTAAGGAGGCTGCTTGAAGAGCAGAGTACTGCTGCAGGAATCTCTCAATCATGAGGAAAAGGGAGTTCCAGCGAGTTTTGACATCGAGGAGGAGGGAGTTCTTGTCTATTTCTACAAACAAACAAACCAACAACATTAATAAAAAACAAACAATATGTAATTAATATGTAACAACTTTAATAACTGTAATAACTTTAATTTACAATAATAATATGATGTTTAATAGGAGGAATAATGTAATGCAATGCAGTGTATTGACAGAGTATCTTACTAAGAAGGTCTTGCTTTTCACGGAGCACAACCTTGGCCATTGATGACCTCTTCATCCACACAACTACTTCTCGAATCTTTGCTGCCCATTTTGCAACTGAGTTGAGTGTGTAAATAGTTTGAGCTGCGAGATTCAATGTGTGAGCAAAGCAGCCTATCTTAATGATGTGTAGCTTTTTAACGGCTACATCCATGTTGGCTGCATTGTCCACTGTGATAGCACTAACCTTTTCTCTTATCCCATACTCATTTAAAACATCCCCAATTTCCTCTGCCACCACATCTCCTGTTTGTGCTCTGTAGACTGCCTTTGTAACAAGGACATTCTGTTGCATTCTACCCTCAGTAATGTAGTGTGCTGTTACTGTTAGGTAATGGTCCTGGCAAATGCTGGTCCAGCCATCACTAGTAATTGCTACTTTGATAGCTTTTTCTAATGCTGATTTGACATTTTGCTTCTCTACATTGTACCATGCAGGTACAAAGTGGTTGGAGAGCATATGCCTTGTGGGGGGCTTGTAGAGGGGATTTAATGCATTGATCATTTCCCTGTGAAGAAATAATACTCATATCATTATGCTGCACCAAATAATATACAGGGATGTAAACAGCAGAACACGTCCCAGGGAAACAGCTGGTCGTCGCCGACGCGCTCTCCCGGAGCCCGCTGACCAACGTGAGAGATGAGAGCACAGACCAGGTGGTACAGGCGTATGTCGAGTCTGTAGTAGCAAATGCACCTGTCTCATCACAAAAACTCTGGGAAATCCGCGCAGCCACGCAGCATGACGAAGATCTGCAAAAGGTCTTGCGTTTCATTAGTAAGGGGTGGCCGCCTAAATCAACGCTGTCACCATCGCTGCATGGATTTTACACTGCGAGAGCGCAACTCTCAGAGACTGATGGCCTAGTGCTATATCAGGACCGACTGGTCATTCCTACTGTTCTAAGGGTGAACATATTAAAGCTGTTGCACGAGGGGCACCAAGGACTGACACGGTGCCGTGCTCGTGCCAAGATGTCTGTGTGGTGGCCACACATTGGAGCTGAGATCACACAAACGGTCTCCACATGCAAATTCTGCATAGAACAGAAACCCAGCCAGAGACACGAGCCCCTCCTGACCACACCTCTGCCGGAGGGCCCCTGGCAGCGTATTGCTGCTGATTTGTGTGAGTCAGGAAAAGGGGATTACCTTATCGTGACTGATTACTATTCTCGGGACATTGAAATTGCCCACCTGACTACAACATCAAGCCGTCAAGTAATCAACAGGCTCAAGAGCATGTTTGTGAGGTGGGGCATTCCCTTAGAATTGGTGAGTGACAACGGCACTCAGTTTACCTCTGCTGAGTTTCAGGACTTCAGCCGGGAGTGTGGGTTTGTGCACACGACGTCTAGCCCCCATTACCCCCAGGCTAACGGCGCTGCGGAGCGTGCCGTTCAGACTGCAAAACGCATCTTAAAGCAGCCTGATCCACATCTGGCCCTGATGTGCTACAGGGCGACCCCTAGTGCTGCGACAGGGGTGAGCCCGGCCTTGCTTATGGTGGGGAGGCACATCCGGACGACACTTCCTATGCTGGAGACCAAGCTACAACCTGCACCTGTGGACCGATATCAAGTCCAGCAGAAGGACATCCAGACCAAGTCTGCTTACCGGTTCTTCCATGACCGGCATCATTCTGCACTGCCTCTCCCTGCTCTACAACCAGGGCAGGACGTCAGAGTGAAGCTGGATGGAGAGAAGGGGTGGAGGACATCAGCGAGAGTCATCGAAAGGTGCAGGGAGCCAAGATCCTACATGGTGAAGACAGACAACGGAGCAGTTCTGCGACGCAACCGGAGACATCTGCAGGCGGTTCCACAGTCTGCTGACCCACCTGACCGACAGCTGCAGCCGCCTGGATCTCCAGTGCAGCAGCCCAGAAGCCCTCTACCTGTGGTCCGTACCGGCCTCAGGAACCAGAACTCTAACCAGAGACTGACAGACTCAGATGTGGAGTGGGCCCCGCAGAGTTCATCTCCACATAGTGCTGTACAGGTGACATCTAGAGGTCGTGAGGTCAGAGTTCCTCTCAGGTATAGAGACACTTAGGATTGAGAAGTACTCAACTTCACATCAAGCTCAGGTGAAAAGTTGTGTGAAAGATAATTTGAGTAAAGGATAACTTTTGGTTTAATTATGTTTAATTTGACAGTTTAGAAGGAAAAAAAGATTATTAATGAATGGAAATTACATGGTTAAATTTGGGTTTATATTTCATATTATTTCTAGTAATTTCTGAAGAAATGTGATTACTGTTGAGTTAAAGGCGGTGAAATCATAAGGTCACAGTTAGTCACAGAAAGTTAAAGTAAGTTAAAGCTTTTATGTTCTCAACATCCATGCTTGTGTTAGAAGATATGCATCTCAGTTAACGTTGTGAGTTTAACCACTTTAAGGGGGAGATGTGATGATGAGCACAAACGGGCTACCGTAGTCGCGGTATGACGTCATCAGCGTGCGTTCATAACAAGCTGGTATCTGTATCGTGTGCGTGGTTCTCTGTTTAATAAACGGCTGGTTAATGCCGAACTGAGTCGACGTGGTCGTCATCCTTGAACTCCCGTTACTGTTCATGACACTGACAATATTTCTACAGCAGCTGCTGTTAGTCGCTGACCGATAAACTCTCTCAGATGATTCACCTTAGACATTGTTGAAGAGGAAAAAGAAAGGAAACAACAGAACCGTCCTCTCCTTCTTCTCTAGGTTTAATGGTGGATCACAACCAACGTTATTAGGTTCTACCGCCACCTGCTGTACCGGAGTGTGTAACATCAGGATCATTATTACACCAGGTTACAGTCTAACTTAAAGGGGGGAAAAAAGGAAATACCTAAATAAAATAAGATAACCACATTTAAATCTTATTATCTTTCCCTGCATCTTTAAGAAAGACAAGGATTTCCTTATAACAATCCCTCATCACCTCACTCCTCCCTAATAACCTACTAAACTCCATTCCCGTCCCAGCTCGTACATCCTGTCTCTTAAAGCGTTCCTTTCTACCTCATACTTGCCACATTTAAGAATCACATGCTCTACATTCTCTGTGACATCACACTCATCACATTTATCACACACGGACTTTGACATTAAATACAGAGTTGATTTTAAACTAGTATGACCTAATCTTAATCTAGAAATGATGACTTCCTCTCTCCTACACTTTCCTTTGAAAACCTTCACGTTAATTGACTTCTGTATGTTATAAAAATGTCTCCCTTTTACACCGTTGTCCCACACCTTCTGCCATGAATCCCTCACTGCCTTTCTAATTCATGATTTTGCTTCACCTTTACCAAAAGGAATTTCCATAATTACCTCACTACTCAATTTCAATGCTCTTTTAGCAATATTGTCTGCTTTCTCATTGCCATCAACACCCATGTGGGCAGGAACCCAACAAAACTGCTAAGTAATTCCAGTTCTGCATAACCTCCACAACACCATTAATATTTCCAACACTAGATCTTCTCTTATTGTTTTCTTTGAAGTCAAACTCTGAAGGGCTGCAGTGGAGTCTGAACAAATGACATAGTTCCTTCTCACAGTTACAGTAAGTATTTCATTTACCAACGAAAGTAATTAGAACAAAATGCATACAACATTCTTTTCATCACTGGTTTACTACGACTTCTGTCATTTAGCAGACGCTTTTATCCAAAGTGATTTACATCTGAGAAAACAACACAAGCAAGAAGGTTTAGAAAGAGTTTTATTTTTTCTGACACAATGAGAGCTGACGCAATTTATATGATAAGCTTCTGATTGTTAATATCAATATATAAAATAAAAATATTTTTTAATTCATGTGTTCTTTATTATTTGTCATAAAAAATGTATGTTGTTAAGAAACTTTTATTGCAATGGGCTTCAAAATAATACACATGGTAAGTCTTTGAGACATCAAAACATTTAAATATCAAACTATCAAACTATCAAACTGATTTTGGTGTGAAATATATAGATATACAAGACTCATTTAAAGCTGCAGTTTCCAACATTCAACCACTAGAGGGAATAAAGATCCCAAACTAACCCCCAAACTCAGAATGACGGTTCATTCCTGCATGAATCACCCACAGGTTTTCTGCAGGGGTTTGAAGCCTCTTTTTCCTCGTATTGTGGCAGGTTGGAATTATATAAAGCAAGAAGTTTAATGCGTAATTAGGGGCGTGGCCTTTTGATTGGAATTAATTTGTCCAACCTGTAAATAAATACTTTTTCTACGATCTTAGAAAATGTTGGGAGTAAAGAATCAGGCCTGTAATTAGTGAATTGGTGTCTGTCTCCAGTTCTGTACAGTGGGATGACTTTTGCAGTTTTCATTTGTTTTTGGAAATGTCCCAGTTCTGAGTGACTGATTACAGCTGTATGTCAGTTAACAATCCATCAATAACCTTTTTGACTATTGTCATATCACCACAGTCAGTTGACACCTTGTTTTTACATTTACTTACAATATCTATGATTTCTCTCTCCTCCACAGCTGTGAGAAACATTGAATCTGGATTTCTACTTATTAATGTTTCCTTCCATCCATCAGCTGATCCAGGATAACACATTGTTCTGCCAGCTTTGGTCCAACACTCACAAAATACCTGTTAAAATGATTAACCACCTCATTCATATCATTAATGACTTCATCGTTATTGGTTAAATATTGTGGATAATTAGTCTGTCTTGAACTTTTACGTTATTTTTAGTCCTTATTCATGGAGAAACATTTTCATTAAACCTTCTCCAGAGACCAACAGAGCAGATCATCTTTTTTTAACCCACATCAACTCCATGGTTCCTGACACAGTGGATTCCTATCAGTTTTCCTACCGTGCCAACAGATCAGTGGATGAAGCGATGGCTTCGGCTTCACTTCACCTTCCAACACCTGGGGCCTGTACTACGAAGCGGGATTTGGGGTTAGCGAGGTAACTTCAGGTTTAACCCTGGGTTTTCAGGACTACGACGGTGGTTCACTTCTCACCGGGGTACATCGCCATGGTAACTTATGCTGAACAGCTAACCTGCTCCGGAGCAGGTTATGTTCGAGATACAGATCGCCGGGTGTAAAAGCACCACCCACTGACCAATCAGCTCTCTTGGAAAATGGCATGCCCTTTCGAAGAGAATCCAGTGGAGCTCGGTGCGCGGATCGTGAGAGGATCCCTCCGAAGAGAACGCGTATTCAGGGACCGCCAAAACCACTTTGCTTTCCCTGATGAGTACCTGTATGAACGATCCAAAAAAAAAGAAAAAAGAGGTGAAGGAGAAAATAAAAAATAAATCAATCAATGAATAAATCAAACAAATCATCACCCAAAATCCGATGTACAGTCAATCCAAAACTAATACCAATTAAATAAATAAATCAAGAAGAAATCAAAAAGAAGATGCATTTGTAAGGGGATAGCAAAAAAGGGATTTTCAATTTCGTCCCTCGAACATTCTGAGAAGTCACTTTAAAATACTAAATACCCCCCTCCTGAAAAAATTAAAAATAAAATAAAATAAATTAAAAAAACCCAATTCTTTGGTACAGCATCAGCACAAGTTATCGGTCAACAACAATAGTTATAGAACCAATATATACAGACTGTCTCAGAAAATTTGAATATTGTGATTTTCTGTAATGCAAACACAAAAACAAAAAAATGTCATACATTCTGGATTCATTTCAAATCAACTGAAATATTGCAAGCTTTTTATTATTTTAATATTGCTGATCATGGTTTACAGTTTAAGATTAAGATTCCCAGAATATTCAAATATATGTTTATATCCCTATGAATTTACGCATTTATACAGTCAGCGATCTTTTGCCAGCTGTCTTTCCTGCATTTTGCAGCTGCAACTGTGTTGCTTTTTGCCTGTATTATATGCCTATACTCATCATATTTCCGTAAAATTATTGTTTGCTCTTCGCTACTGAAATAAGCGGCTCTGACAGCGGACTTCTCCGTGCTTGCGATTGGTCATGCGCTGAAAACACTGCCCCTTTTATGTGCACGCGCTCATATCCAGATTGGAGAAACCTGGGTTGATCTACCGAGTTGATAACCACCGTCGTGTGACCGCTTAGCGTGATTGCAATTGTCCCGCTTAGTGAATCTGGATAAGGAAAAGATATCCTGGATATGTTGAACTTGCTTCGTAGTACAGGCCCCTGGACAGGATGAACCCCTATGCACGGCTTCTGTCCCTGGATGTGTCATTTGATGAAGCCAAGACCAGTGAAATAACAAACTGGATCAAAATGACGTGATTGAGGAAGTTGAGGATAAAGGACAAAAGTGCATCTCCACTTTTCAACTTCATTTGATGACATTTCTCTTTCAACATTGTTTTCCGAGCTAAATGCTGGTTGTACTGATCACGCTGTACCAATAATCTGCGTCACTGACATCTTTCCTCTTGTTGATGCACTGAAGTCTTTTTTTATTTGTGTTTTTATTATTATTATTATTATTATTATTATTATTACGATAGATTGTTCACTCTTGGGTTTATGTTGAGCTTTTATAACTCACCACCTTATAATCTGCACTGCTGCTCTTTCTACATACGGAGAGTGTAATATTCCAGAATTATAAACAATAAAATAATTCATCCATCTAAAATGAAAACTTAATTACATTTTTCATGATTATTTCTGACTAAATATGAGTTGAGGTAAAAAGACATTTAATTCTAAACGGATGTCTGATATAAAAGGGTTAAATCCAAAGTCTGTCCTCTTCCTGGAATCTGATCCCGATGATCCTCCCTCTTCTTCCTGCTCTCCAACCTGCAGATCTGCAGCTTCAACACGGATCTCAACATCAGCTTTAGAATAAATCATGTGTCAGACGAGTTGTAAATCTAGTACAACTTGATTTTATACATGTGATTAAATAATATTGTTAATTTCATATTATTTAAATAATGTGAAAAACGTACAGAAATATGTTGTAACTTTAGCTTGTATAATTACAATAACACAGCATGGATCATTTGAATTACAAGTTTTGACTTAGTTTGTCCCATCAATTATCACGATAATCTGATGTACGTGCAGCTCAGATTTTAAAATGTATAAAGCCTTTTACAGTTTTCAGCAAACTATGTATAACATCACAATATATAACCTCTGAACGGAGTAGATGGAGAGAGTTTAACAACATGGAGCTGCAGATTAACTTTACAAAGAGAATGTGAGTGAAGAAGAAACAGACGGGAAAAAGGACGTGTGAGAGAGGCTTTGTAGATGAACGAAATAAACTGTCACGTTTAAAGAAACTTCAGCAAATATTAACAGCTCTTTATTTGCACCGTGGAGAGCAAGTGGAGAGCAAGTTACCAACAGCAACAAGTAATACGATTTTAAGAAGGAACAGGGATTCAAACAAACTCAATGGAGAACTTAAAAAAAAAAACCTCATTGCAACACAACCTCATCGTTCCCTCTGCGTCAAGTTGACGGAGAAGCATAAATCCGGGTTGAACCTGCAACCCTTGTGGGGAGGGGATTAGGCTCATCAGCCACAGGAGGGGGTGGTTGGACTTCTGCGGGTTCTTCTTCTGTGGGTCAGACAGGAGTGGACAGCTGCCCCCGGAGGACGACAACATGAGCTTCATTTGTCACGAGTCACCAGACTTCTCCTCCGGGTGATTTTTCATGTGTCTCAGCAAATTACTTCTGCAGCTAAAACCTTTGTTGCACGTGTTGCACAAATATAGCTTCTCGACCGTGTGCGTGGTTATGTGCCGTTTAAGACTTGATGATTCAGTAAAGGTTTTTCCACAGGTGTTGCAAACGAACGGCCTTTCGCCGGTGTGGATCCTCGAGTGAACCACCAGTTGGGAACGTTGTGTGTAACTTTTTCCACATGTTTTGCAGATGTAGGGCTTCTCGCCCGTGTGCGTGGTTATGTGGCGTTTAAGATGTGATGATCTAGTAAAGGTTTTTCCGCAGGTGTTGCACAGATACGGCCTTTTGTCAGTGTGGATCTTTATGTGATCCATTAAATTACGACTTTTACTGAACTCTTTCATGCAAGTGCTGCAAGAAAATACCTTCTTCCCCGTGTGGGTCCTGGTCAGCTTTGATTTACAGTTGCTGTCTGACGGGATAGCAGCATCTTCGTGGTCACCGTGTCGTCTCATTGGCTCCGGATCTGCAGTTTTACTGGAGTCTGAGCGTAAACTTTCAGTCCCTTCCTCATATTTGTTTTGAGCTTCAGGAGAAGTGTGCAACAGCAGCTGGCCACAGTTTGGTCCTGGTTCACCATTTTCAACTTTCACATCAGCGACATTGACCAATGAGACATCCACCTCTACGTCCTCGTGCTTCATCTCCTGACCGCTGGAGTTTTCCTCCAGTTCTGTAGTCTGTGGATGCCCTGGTTCCTCCTGGTCCGGGCTGCAGCTCCTCTCCAGGTTATCCAGGTGCTGGTCACTGAAAACCCCGTCCTCCTCCACCTTACAAACATTTTCTTGTGGGAGTTCTGGAATTACAAAAAGACAGGATTTTAACAAGTCAAAAGTGTTTCCCAGTGTTGATTGTTTGGTTGTATTTGTGAGGTTTAAAGTTTGTCCTGAACCTTCTGTCTTCCCCTTCAGCTATGTAGTATATTTGAAAACAAGTGCATTACTCTGTGTGACCATTAAGTGGCACTGTGACTGTAGGAAATCTAGCAGAAAATTGGAGATTCTGGATCCAGAGATCTGAACTGTTTCTTGTCGCCAGCGGAATCGACGAAAAGTCTAATTCAGTGAAAAGAGCCACGTTCCTACATGTGGCCGGGGACGAAGCAATTAAACGTATATAAAACTTGTGACTTTGATGAAGACGTAGATGACTATGATACATTGAAAGAACATTTCTGCCAACATTGTGAGCCAAGGAAAAATGTGACGTATTTGAGGCTCCTGTTCTTTATTCAAGTGCAAGGAATATCAGAGACTGTTGATGCATATGTGACTGATTTAAAAAAGAAAGTGAAAGACTTCGAGTTTGAGCACCTCACTGACACTTATTGATGTAAATGTTCGCACATCCAAGTGGAGAACAAGGTGGATTGAGGAAAACCTACAGTATGACCCTCGCAGAACTGGTCAGTGCCAATAAGGCAGAATGAAACATCTTTATGTAATCTGAATTAGATGACATATATGACACGCACTGCAATCAATCTCACTCTAATAAAGTAAGGTAGCTGTCTTCAATTTCATAATGACACCATAGTTAAACTGAAACAATAGTAGGTACAGTAGCCTATGCTGTACCAGGATCATTCTCCATAGGTGTTAATAGAGTGGTTAATCGTACCACAGAACACAGCACATACACCTACTACCTTTCACCAGACAGAGCCAATTCATTTAATATCTCACCTCTGCATTTATAGCCAAGCCACTTGAGGGAGGACACAGGTCCCACACACTGGAGACACTTGTCCAAGGGGGAGACAGTTGCACACACCAGGCTATGTTTCTGACACTGTTGGAATTGTATTATTGTAACATTTATTGTTACCAGACAGTTTGAGCAGCAAGACATTTCAGAATCATATGTATTTATCTTAAAAGTATTTAAAAAAAACAACACATTTCCATCAAATGTCTACATTACATTCAACTTACCCTCTCACTGTTGACAACTGTCTCCATTTCAGTTGGACTGCAGAACTGATTCTCCGTGTCCATCTAAGATAGAGAACAAGAGCAGACGTGTTCAAAATTAACACCGTGGTCTGCCTGTGTTCATTTGTTCATTTCCATTAAGTGACAGGATGAAAATAAGTGTGGAAATACAGCTTTAGAAGGTCTGTCAAAAATGTCTTGCACAGGCTCCAGACTAACTTGTCCACTGGTGCGACAACTGAGAAAGTTGGTTGCACCAGCACATGATTTGGTTGCACCTTTTTTATGGAATATTGTATCATTCAGAAAGGAGTGCTTGAAAACAGGGTTTTGTATCTGTAACTATAGTTTTGTAAAGCTGTGCATTTATGTTTGTACCTGTAACTATAGTTTTGCAAACTTGTACTTTTAAGTGCAAGCATTTATCTGTAAGCTTAGTTTCGTAAACTTCTACATGTGTGCAAACTCCGTTTTACAAGTCTGTGCATTCAGACACTTGCAAGCTCACTTTCATACAGCTAAATATTTAATAGCTACTAATATGTACAAGTTTACAAAACTACGGTTACAGATACAAACAAATATGATTTACAGAAACAAAACCCTGTTTTCAAGTACACCTTTTTGAATGATATATATATATATATATATATATACATATATATATGATATATTCCATATTATTCTGGTATTGCTTTACTATGGAGATAACGGAGCATATTTTAATAGTGTTGCACTTGGTCAGTGATTTGGCTGTTTTGGTAGTCCAATGTGACGTTACTGCAGGGCTCTACAGAGCGAGAATTTCACTTGCCCCTAAAAATGGAAATGTGCGAACTGGAAGAAATAATTTACGAGCACAGTGTGCGAGTTAAGATTAAAACCTACAGTAATCTTTTTTGCACCCCGCTGCTATTCATTCAGAAAATAGTATTTCATACTCAGATAATGTACAATGTTTATTAAAAGTATCAATATATACCTGTTCCAAATCTTCAATTGTGGAGGAAGACTTTGTAACACCAGAATCTTCTGGAGGCATTTCCTCAGTAGAAACCTGCAAAACGGAAAAATATAGATATTTTCATAAATGTCTTGATGGCAGGTTGTTCTCTGTGTAACATTATGCAAAAGGTTTCATGGCTGTGTTTCTGAGTGTTTTGAGGGAAAGAAATCCACTCAAAATGTTTCTTAATTAGTCAACAAGGTAAATTATTACAGTCTATTGACTTTGAAACCTAGAATCTTCCAAAAATAATGTTTGTGTGCGTGGTTATGTGCCGTTTAAGATCTGATGATTCAGTAAAGGATTTTCCACAGGTGTTGCACAGGTACGGCCTTTCACCAGTGTGGATCTTCATGTGATCAATTAAAATACTACTTTTACTGAACTCTTTCCTGCAGGTTCTACAAGAAAATACCTTCTTCCCCGTGTGGGTCCTGGTCAGCTTTGATTTACAGTTGCTGTCTGACGGGACAGCAGCATCTTCGTGGTCACCGTGTCGTCTCATTGGCTCCGGATCTGCAGTTTTACTGGAGTCTGAGGGTAAACTTTCAGCTCCTTCCTCATCTTTGTTTTGAGCTTCAGGAGAAGTGTGCAACAGCAGCTGGACACAGTTTGGTCCTGGTTCACCATTTTCAACTTTCACATCAGCGACATTGACCAATGAAACATCCACCTCTACGTCCTCGTGCTTCATCTCCTGACCGCTGGAGTCTTCCTCCAGTTCTGTAGTCTGTGGATGCCCTGGTTCCTCCTGGTCCGGGCTGCAGCTCCTCTCCAGGTTATCCAGGTGCTGGTCACTGAAAACCCCGTCCTCCTCCACCTTACAAACATTTTCTTGTGGGAGGAAGAGAGGAGAGAATGGTTCCTTTAATAAATCACAGAAATGTTTATAAAAAGTTGCAGTAAGACCATCACTCTCTGGGGATTTGTCCAAAGACAAACTGTTAACTGGTCAAGTTCAACAGAAGAAATATCAGCATCACATAAATCTGCAAACTCTTTTTCTATAGTTGGAATAAGATCTTTGATATAGTTAAAAAAGTTGTCAGCATCATCTCTAGAGAAAGATGAGGAATAAAACTTACTGTAGAAGGAAACTATTTCTCTGGCAATCACAGCTGGATCTGTGACAGTTTGATCTTTAATCACCAGTGAGTTGACTGAATTTCTTTCCCGTCTTCTTTATTCTAATCGACAAAAGTATGATGTGCTTTTTTCTCCTTCCTCTATCCATTTTGCTCTTGATCTTATATAAGCACCTTCAGCTCTCCTGAGATAGATTTCATCAAGCTTAATTTGCTAAATTTGTAATTTTTGTTTATCCTCATCAGTCTGTGAAGTTTTATTGCAATAGAATTCATTTCTTTGCTAATTTCGGATAATTTGTTACTTCTGTTATGTGATTTTCCAAACCTAATAGAGAAATTCTAGAATTTAAAATTTTAAGAATTCTCATTTAGCAACATAAGATATTATTGATTCATCACACTTTACATCTGAGATTAAGATTTCAATTCCATCATGAAAGGCCTGGCATTTCAATAAACTTAAAGTTAAATTTCCAGTACCCTTTGTTCCTACGATGGATTAAATACATATCAAACCTGCAATTTTATTTTCAAAGTATTGTTCCTGCCAGTTTCATTTTCTTTGCCATGTAAAGATTGTTTTCAGTTCAACAGTGATATGAACCATTTTAATACAAGACAGGCTAATCATTTAAATCTCCTGAAGTTCCGTACTGGTTTGTGTCAGTTCTCCATCAGATACAGTTATGGAACACCTACAGCAATCTCGTCTACCTCTACTTCATTCAATCATTTTAAACGTAAACTCAGGACACATTTAACTGATCAGATTACCTAATGATATTTCTAGATGTGTTATTTTTTTTCTTTGATCATGTAGATACCATGTATTCTATTCATGCTGCTGTTTATTTGCTTTGTCTTTGTTTTTAGACTGCAATCATGTATTCTGCATATTTTAAATCTTTGTACAATATTTTGCTGTATTTTACAGGTAGAGGCCTCGTATAAGCCCCTTGGGCTTTTTGCCTCAGCCTAGCACATTACCAATCTCTCTTTTACATTTGTATGTTACTTGTTCTGTTTTTATTCTGTGCTGAATAAATTAATCTAAAAAAACGGTGATCTTTATCTTTTCTACAGAATAAAGGATTAAGTGTAAAGTGTGAAATATCAGTGTGGTCCAGAGTCTGAATGGAGCATGAAAGGCAGCACCAAGTAAACAGAACAACAAGTTAGTTCGGGATGTTTCCGAATCCCACATCAGCAGCTGCTTGAGCTGGGGAGTTTCCCATTTAGTTGGTTTGCTTCATCACCACGGCTTTTAACTGGAAACAAAGGGATCTTGTAGGAGTCATACTCATGTGTTCATTCATTCAACTTTCCAGGGTTACGTACCGACTCTGTGGAGTCTGATTTCAGGTTTCCAGGCGAGGTCCAACAGTCTGCGCTGACGGTCGAGCTCTTCTTCATACTCCAAGATGCTTTTTTCAAACACTGACAATATTTCTACAGCAGCTGCTGTTAGTCGCTGACCGATAAACTCTCTCAGATGATTCACCTTAGACATTGTTGAAGAGGAAAAAGAAAGGAAACAACAGAACCGTCCTCCTCAAAGGAATCACTGCTCACGTGTTCCGTTCGCTCCAAACTTCCGACCTTCCGCCAGGTGTTACAATCTGGAGTTCCGGTAGAACTCACGGTTCTACGGATAGTTCCTTCTCGCAGTTACAGTAAGTATTTCATTTACCAACGAAAGCAATTACAACAAAATTCATACATTCTTTTCATCACTGGTTTACTACGACTTCTGTCATTTAGCAGACGCTTTTATCCAAAGTGATTTACATCTGAGAAAACATCACAAGCAAGAAGGTTTAAATTGAGTTTTATTTTTTCCGACACAACGAGAGCTGACACAATTTATATGATAAGCTTCTGATTGTTAATATCAATAAATAAAAGAAAAATATTTTTTAATTCATGTGTACTTTTTTATTCGTCATAAAATATTTATGTTGTTAAGAAACTTTTATTGCAATGGGCTTCAAAATAATACATATGAAAACATTTTTGGAACTTCCAAAGTTTTTTTTGCAGGAATTTCCCAAAACTAAACGTTAGGTTTGACTCTCAAAATCGAGCTTCCCTCTCAGGATTTCTGGCTAGTTAAGAAATTATGGCTGTTATATCTCAGTGTGTTTCAGCCTCTCCACCCAAACAAAGTATCGTGAAGGTGTTTTTAGGATGCACTTTATGATGTTGTCCATGTTAATATTTTGAAGGATGTCATCACTTTTAACTGTACCTGTATCAGAGAAAGAGTTGATGAAACAGGCTGGCAGCTGTTGCAAATATTCTGTTTCTAGGGCAGGTATGATTGGCTGTTTCTAACGTCAAATGCTGAATTAGTTGATATGAGCAAAGTTTCATGTTCAACTGTGAAGGTTTCATTAAACTGCATTTAATTTTTTTTATGGCTCTAGTGGCCCTTTATTCAAGTTGCAGACAGGAAGGGGGTAGAGAGAGAGAATGGGGATGACATGCAGCAAAGGTGCAGGCCGGGATTTGAACCTAGGACCGCTGCAGGAGGACTGTAGCCTCAGTACATGAGCCGCTACTTAACCCACTACGCCACCGAGCTGCCCATCAAACTGCACTTTTAAAGCTTAAATCAAAGGTTTGGGTTTATTCTTCCCATAGATGGACATGAATGCAAACCATTATTTATTGCAACTGTGTGGTTAAAAAAGTAAAAGAATTCAGTATATGTTTAAAGTAGATACTGGTCTAAATTTTACATTTAACATTACGGTAAATGTGTAGAATCATAAAAGAATTAATGAAAATAAAAACTGAGTCATGATTTTGTATTTTCTTTTATAGAAATCTAAATTATTTTTCAAAATTATACTTATTTAAATTAAGTCAGATGTGTTTAAGATCTTAAATTTGACATCGCATTTATTCAAATTCTTATACATTTATCTTACATTCTAATTAGGTTTTAGGCATTTAGTAAAATTTCTTAATATCATTAATCTCCACAACTCAAAATACTAATTAGTTCACTAAACATTTTTTCAGTTCAATCCATGATGATTCTTGATGAAGCCAAGACCAGTGAAATAACAAACTGGATCAAAATGACGTGATTGAGGAAGTTGAGGATAAAGGACAAAAGTGCATCTCCACTTTTCAACTTCATTTGATAATATTTCTCTTTCAACCTTGTTTTCTGAGCTAAATGCTGGTTGTACTGATCACGCTGTACCAATAATCTGCGTCACTGACAACTTTCCTCTTGTTGATGCACTTCAGTCTTTTTTTATTTGTCTTTTTATTATTATTATTACGATAGATTGTTCACTCTTGGGTTTATGTTGAGCTTTTATAACTCACCACCAGGGGGCACTGCTGCTCTTTCTACATATGGAGAGTGTAATATTCCAGAATTATAAACAATAAAATAATTAATCTAAAATGAAAACTTAATTACACTTTTCATGATTATTTCTGACTAAATATGAGTTGAGGTAAAAAGACATTTACTTCTAAACGGATGTCTGATATAAAAGGGTTAAATCCAAAGTGTGTCCTCTTCCTGGAATCTGGTCCCGATGATCCTGCCTCTTCTTCCTGCTCTCCAACCTGCAGATCTGCAGCTTCAACACGGATCTCAACATCAGCTTTAGAATAAATCTTGTGGCAGACCAGTTGTACATTTAGATAACTTTATTTTATACATGTGATTCAATAATATTGTTAATTTCATATTATGTTAATAATGTGAAAAACGTAATAAATATGTTGTAACTTCAACTTTTATAGTTACAATAACACAGCATGAATCATTTGAATTGCATTGTTTTGATTTAGTTTGTCCCATGAATTACACGATAATCTGATGTACGTGCAGCTCAGATTTAAAATGCATAAAGTCTTTTACAGTTTTCCTCATTCATTTGCAAACCAAATGTTCTTGTTTTCTAAATCAATAAAAACATTTTAAAGGGGAAATAAAAGCAAACCGTATCTGACTGCACTGACTTCTGAAATCTTCAAGGTTTTTTGTTTAATGCTGCAGATATTACAGTTTAGAAAATGGTGACAGATGGTTGGCTGTTCTGTTTCTGACGTGTTGATGGTTGCGTTTCTTCTTTTGTCCTCGTTTCTCTGAAGTTTCTTCATGTTTTTCAGAGGAACGTTGTAAAAAGTGAACATGTAAATATATCAAACTTGGACTAACCTCTGAACGGAGTAGAAGGAGAGAGTTTAACAACATGGAGCTGCAGATTAACTTTACAAAGAGAATGTGAGTGAAGAAGAAACAGATGGGAAAAAGGACGTGTGAGAGAGGCTTTGTAGATGAACAAAATAAACTGCCACGTTTAAAGAACCTTCAGCAAATACTAACAGCTCTTTATTTGCACCGACGACAAGTTACCAACAGCAACAAATACTAACGATTTTAAGAAGGAACAGGGATTCACACAAACTCAATGCAGAACTTTAAAAAAAAAGTACAAACACAACCACATCGTTCCCTCTGCGTCAAGTTGACGGAGAAGCATAAATCCGGGTTGAACCTGCAACCCTTGTGGGGAGGGGATTAGGCTCATCAGCCACAGGAGGTGGTGGTTGGACTTCTGCGGGTTCTTCTTCTGTGGGTCAGACAGGAGTGGACAGCTGCCCCCGGAGGACGACAACATGAGCTTCATTTGTCACGAGTCACCAGACTTCTCCTCCGGGTGATTTCTCATGTGATTCAGAAATATACTTCTGCGGCTAAAACCTTTGTTGCACGTCTTGCACAAATACCGCTTCTCACCCGTGTGCGTGGTTATGTGGTGTTTAAGATTTGATAAATCAGCAAAGGTTTTGCTGCAGGTTTTGCACAGGTATGGCCTTTCGCCGGTGTGGGTCCTCGAGTGAATCACCAGGTGGGAACGTAGCCTGTAACTTTTTCCACATGTTTTGCAGATGTAGGGCTTCTCGCCCGTGTGCGTGGTTATGTGGCGTTTAAGATTTGATGATTTAGTAAAGGTTTTATTGCAGGTGTTGCACAGGTACGGCTTTTTGCCGGTGTGGATCCTCGAGTGAACCACCAGGTGGGAACGTTCTCTGTAACTTTTTCCACATGTTTTGCAGACGTAGAGCTTCTCGCCCTTGTGGATCATTTTATGTTCCTTGAGCGTTGCTGAGTTTCTAAACGATTTTCCGCAGGTGTTGCACAGGTACGGCCTTTCACCAGTGTGGATCTTCATGTGATCCATTAAAATACTTCTTTTACTGAAGTCTTTCCTGCAAGTGCTGCAAGAAAACGCCTTCTTCCCCGTGTGGGTCCTGGTCAGCTTTGATTTACAGTTGCTGTCTGACGGGACAGCAGCATCTTCGCGGCCACCGTGTCGTCTCATATGCTCCGGATCTGCAGTTTTACTGGAGTCTGAGCGTAAACTTTCAGTCCCTTCCTCATCTTTGTTTTGAGCTTCAGGAGAAGTGTGCAACAGCAGCTGGCCACAGTTTGGTCCTGGTTCACCATTTTCAACTTTCACATCAGTGACATTGACCAATGAGACATCCACCTCTACGTCCTCGTGCTTCATCTCCTGACCGCTGGAGTCTTCCTCCAGTTCTGTAGTCTGTGGATGCCCTGGTTCCTCCTGGTCCGGGCTGCAGTTCCTCTCCAGGTTATCCAGGTGCTGGTCACTGAAAACCCCGTCCTCCTCCACCTTACAAACATTTTCTTGTGGGAGTTCTGGAATTACAAAAAGAGACAAAAAGATAGGATTTTAACAAGTCAAAAGTGCTTCCCAGTGTTGATTGTTTGGTTGTATTTGTGAGGTTTAAAGTTTGTCCTGAACCTTCGGTCTTCCCCTTCATCTATGTAGTATATTTGAAAACAAGTGCATTACTCTGTGTGACCATTAGGCGGCACTGTGACTGTACTCTTGTTTTACTGCGTTGGTATCGAGACAGTTGAAGAATAAAGTTGTTTCATTTCAGGTTGAGCAATTCTGAATTCTTGTGAATTCTTGTATTGTCTGCATCCCGTTTGTCCAGTCTTTTACACACTACCCAAAGTGCACAAAAGCCTGTCAAATCCTCCTGGTCACCTTATTGTGGCCCAGATGAACGCTTTACTATCACCTTTGTCAGAGTTTGTGGATCACTATATCAAACCGTATGTCCAAACACTACCAGCGTATATTAGAGACTCCACGGATTTCATTAATAAGATCTTTAACCTCACTAACCTTCCTGATGATCTACTGTTGGTAACCTTTGACATCCCCAGTCTCTACACTAATATTCCCCATGATGGAGGTAGAGAAGTCTAAAAGTTCTATTTGCAGGACTTACTCATGCCCCCGGGTACGTTTATTGTTGACTTAGCTACTTTAATCATGAAGAAAAACTACTTTAACTTTAATAGTGAATATTATTTACAAGTATCTGGTACCATCTCTATTTGTGCTCCGAATTACACAAATCTATACGTGAGTCACTTTGAAAAAAAACTTCGTGTGAAATCCTGAGCAAAATATTTTTTTGCCAAAAATCTTAAAATGGTACAGATTTATTGATGACATCTTCTGTCTAATTAAAGCGGCACTATGTAACTTTTCCACCTTAATATCATATTTCCAGGTCATTGTGATGGTACATCAACTTCCAACAGGTTTAATGAACCTCTCTCATGGTCTGGGGGGGTCTGTATCACCTTCACTGGCACTATGTAACTTTGAGGAGCATGGTAGGAACCCTGCCACACTAAAAAACTACACATTTTTACGGCTTTGACTGCTTTACGGCATACGTCACTTCCCCCTCCTTCCCGATTCGTAGTCGAGACGAAAATGGGTGGGGCTTGGAGCGCAGCTCCACAGAAGCTGGTAACCCGTTGCTGTGTTGTGGCTGCAGCAGCTCCACATGACAGACGTGGGGAAAAGATCGCTAATGGTTTAACTTTTCACCGGTTTCCTGCTTGGAGGCAGAACCACAGAGGCCGGCCAATTATCTGAGATAACAAATTAAAAGAGTAAAAGAGTCGTCGGCTCGGATGGATCGCGGCTGTAACGACCAAACATAACGTTCCTCGGTAAACAAACAAACACGCACACAGACGGGTCGGATCAAAACACGGGTTTATTAAACCACAAAACAAACACTCACAGACCGGAGTCGGATCATTCAAATGGGTTTTATTCCCCACTTCTCCAGCTAAACGCAGTTGTTGGCCAGCTCTCTGCGGTGCGATTCATTTTGTTGAGGAAAAAATATTAACTATTTGATTTCTTGCTGCAGAGGAAAAAAAAATATTGCTCATGCCTCGGAGCCGTCAAAAGGAGTCAAAAAAAGAAAAGAGACGTAAGAGGGATACAAAACATGTACTGTATGTTGTACTATTATACTAATTCATTGAAACACATGGCGAGTCAAACATTTACCAAAGCAGCTGCCAAACACTCCTAAACAAGGTAGTAAGACGTGGGTTCTGCAGAACTGCGTCAGTAAATCCTTCTAAAGAGTGGAGCTCCGACGAGGAACTCCATTCTTTAGTAGGGATTTCATATGGATCAAGACCGTTAATAATCATTATTTTCTCCATATACCGCTCCCTGGCTTCCTTGTTTAAGGTATCCCGGTAAATTCCAGTTCCTTTCCAGCAGTTTAACATCTTTTTTTTGCGTTCAATCAGTTCACTTGGTGAAACAGAAAAGCGTCCCGTCTTCTCTTAAAACAAATGTACGCGACGGGACAGGAGTTTTCCGGCAGTACGCGCTGGTGCTCATGGGAAATGTAGTGTTCTTTCTGGTAAAGCACTACCGCTTTTGTCCAAAAGATGCCGACAAACTCAGAAAAGCTGAAAGTTACGTTGTGCTGCTTTAAAGCTGATGCTAATGAACTGGAAGACTTTTTAACCTTACTGAATAGCTTTGACAGCAACCTCCAATTTATAATGGAGTATAGTAGTGAAAAAGTTCATTTTCTAGATATGTGGGTTGAACAAAAGAACGGCTCCTCATCCACTTCACTCTACCGCAAAGAAACCGAAGGAAATACGTTCTTATTGGCTAGTAGTTTTCATCCTCCTCCCCTTAAAAGAGGCCTACCCAAAAGCCAGTTTTTTAGACTCCGGAGAATTTGTAGCAGTACAGAGAATTTCATAGACAAGGCATCAGAGAGGAGCTCTAGATTTGTCCAGCAGGGATATCCTATGGATTGTATCCAGAGGGCGTATTCAATTCAATTCAATTCAATTTTATTTATATAGCGTCTAATACAACAGAGTTGTCTCTAGACGCTTTACAGAGACCCATACCCAGAACATGACCCCCGAGCAGTTATTACATAAACAATGGCAGGTAAAAACTCCCCTAGTGGGAGAAAAACCTTAAGCCAAACAGGCCTTTAGGAGGGAAGAAACCTTGAGCAGGACCAGGCTCATCAGGGGGGACCCTCCTGCCGAGGGCCAGACTGGTGGGTCAGGGACGGCAACAGCACAGCAGGCAGGTGGAAGCAGCAACGGGATGACCGGGGGTGGGGACCGCAGGCCAGCACACAGCTCCCGAAGCTCCGGCCCAATCAGCAAGTCCCAGGTTGGGGTGCAGGGTCAGGAAAAGACTTGTGCTCCGTAATGCAAGCTACAAGCCACCCACGGCCACCTGCAGGACAAAAGAGAGAAAAGGGAGGAGAAGGGGGGGGCAGCAACGGGATGACCAGGGGTGGGGACCGCAGGCCAGCACGCAGCTCCCGAAGCTCCGGCCCAATCATCAAGTCCCAGGTTGGGGTGCAGGGTCGGGGAAAGGTTGAGAAGGGGCAGGGCCAGGGAGAGGAGTCTTGAGGGACGAACATTCTCCCCCGCCCAAAAGGGGCCGTTACCCTGCCCCCCTCACTCCCACACTGCAGGTTCCGGTGTCCGGCAAAGGATGCTGCAACATGGACAAAAGAGAGAAAAGGGAGGAGAAGGGGGGGCCAGCACAAGAAACCACAGGAGCGACTCTGACACACTAAAGTTTACACTACCTAGAGATTTACCAACACCAGCTAGAGGTTTACTAAACACTAACTATAGGCTTTACTAAACAGAAATGTTTTAAGTTTAGTTTTAAAGGTGGAGGTGGTGTCAGCCCCCTTAACCCAGATTGGAAGTTGGTTCCATAGTAGTGGCGCCTGATAGCAGAACGCTCGCCCTCCAAATCTACATTTAGATACTCTAGGAACTACGAGTAAACCTGCACTCTGAGAACGGAGAGCTCTGACAGGAACATAAGGCACTATCAGGTCTTGCAAATAATGCGGAGCTAAGCCGTTTTGGGCTTTATACGCAAGTAATAAAATTTTAAATTGGATTCTGAATTTTACGGGTAACCAATGGAGCGACGCTAACACTGGAGAGACGTGGTCTCTCCTGCTAATTCCTGTCAGTACTCGTGCTGCTGCATTTTGGATCAGCTGGAGCCTATTCAGCAAATTACTTGGACATCCTGCTAACAACACATTACAGTAATCTAGTCTAGAAGATACAAACGCATGAACTAGTTTTTCTGCATCACTCTGTGAGAGGATTTTCCTAATCTTTGCAATATTACGGAGATGGAAAAAGGCTATTTTACAAACCTGATTGACATATGGTTTAAACGACAAATCCTGATCGAAAATAACACCAAGATTTCTCACAGTTGCACTGGAAGCCATCGCAACACCATCTAATCCCTTCCTAAGATGCTCTGGACCAAGAATGATAACCTCTGTTTTATCTGAATTTAGAAGCAGGAAATGTACGTATGATGCGGCACGGAAGAAATCACGCTCAGAACTGCTTCAAAAAAGCCAAAAGAAAGAAAGGAAGTTCTCTGTGATATCCACATTTGAGAAATACTGGCACATCCTGACCTCGGACCCTGAATTGGCCCCCACTTTTAAAGACCCCCCCCTCTTTGTATATAAACAGAGACAAACCTCTAAAAGACCTGCTTGTTCCCGCTGACTATACTACCCAAACACCTAAGTCACCTACTCAGAGACTGTTGGCTCCCTTACCTGCTGGAAATTACCGGTGTGGTAACTGCGCACATTGCAATAACACCTCCAAGACCAACTTTTTTTATCATCCCCACTCTAATAAAAAAAAGTTCCATCAAAGAGGTGATTACTTGCGCATCTACACATGTCATATATATGCTACGCTGCCGTTGAGGTCTAGCATGTGTGGGAAAAACTTCCAGACAGTTAAAACAAAGGATAAGTGAACACAAAAGCTCCATATGGAGAAAAGACATTAGCTATCCTGTGGCTGTTCATTTCAACGAGAACAAACATGATATCTCAACTTTACGTTTTTGTGGACTTGAAAAAGTCAGCCTTCCACGGAGGGGTGGGAATCTGGACTTGCTGCTAAAAAGTCGAGAGCTCTTCTGGATTTTTACTTTGCAAACACTGGCACCGAAGGGATTGAATGATGAACTGCCTTTGAGTGTTATGTTATGATTTGGTTTTTTATCATGTGTAGTTTCTTTCCTCACACTTCCCCACAATAACGATAGCCAGTATCTATATGTATAACTTGTGTAATGTGTATATATATATATATATATATATTCACGTCTTTTAAGTATCTTTAAACATTTTGTGAGTTGAATTTGACCAGTTTTCCTTTCCCTTCCTTTCTCCAGGGAATGGGTCGATTAGGAGACTGGCCCTGACTCCTAGTTATTCTAAGATGTTCTCCTTATAAGTTTTGATGTACTTTGTGTTTTTACAGTACATTCATCCTCCCTATTTTTTATACTGTATAAGATCAGAACACTTAGATGGGATTTTTGCTGTGTGACTCTCTTCCCTCATTGTGTATTTTTTAAATTTTTGTAAATATTTTAAATTGATTGCTACCTAAGATTAACACTTTACAGGTATAATCATCCTCCCTTTCTAATGATTATACCTTTGGATTCAATGGTCGTTGATTGATGTATTTGATGTATACACTTTATGGGTGTTGTCTCTTTTCCCTGGTTTTTGGTGATGCTTACTGACTGTATTTCGGTATGTGACCTTGTTTGAAGGTGCTCAGGTGTTTGTGTGGCGGCGCCTGATTGGACCACATAGTCCTACCAGCCTATAATAGACAAGCTTTTGTTATGATCTGTTTGATGCCTTGAAAAAGGTCTATGACCGAAACATCGGCCCAATAAACACGAGTACGGTGAGAAGAAGGTGTGCGGGAGTTTTCCTTTTAATATTTGTACAGTAAAATTGTTTTAAATTCACTGTGCCTGTAGTGAGTCTAGTTAAGAAGAGAGGTATATGAGGTATTGGGTGAAATTATGGGAGAATTCATTTTTACAGTCTCTGCAAAACAGAACCTGAAGCAAAAGGTGATTGATTTGTTTTAGAAAAGTAAGGTGTTTGAAGTTTACACCTTAATATTTCAATTTTTCCACAGTAAAATGGTTTGAAATCCAGTGTGCCTGTAGTGATTGTAGTTGTGAAAAGGGCGAAACACTTTTCTTTTAGATCTAAACCTCAAACACCTTTTCTAAAAAAGTCAGTCTCCTTTTTCGCTTAAGGTTCTGTTTTGCAGAGACTGTAAAAAAGAATTCTCCCATAATTTCCCCCAATACCTCATAAAGCCCTCTTCACAACTACAATTACTACAGGCACAGTGAATTTCAAACAATTTTACTGTGGAAAAATTGAAATATTAACATCTAAACTTCAAACACCTTACTTTTCTACAAAGGTCAGTCGCCTTTTTCACTTCAGGTTCTGTTTTTCTGACTATAAAAATGAATTATCCCGTAATTTCACCCAATACCTCATATAGCCCTGTTCACAACTGTAATCATTACAAGCATGCTTAATTTCAAACAATTTTACTGTATAAATATTAAAGGTGTAAACTTCAAACACCTTACTTTTCTAAAAACTTTTCATAATCTTGGAACTGGAATAACCTCATTATTGTACTTTGCTATGTTTTTAATTGATGGCAAAGTTTTATTGATTGTTTTTAATGTCCTTTTGTACGGCGACCTTGGGTGTCCTGAAAGGCGCCTATAAATATTTATTATTATTAGTATAGGAATATAAATATTTAAAAAACACAGCTGAACAATAAGGACAGTAAAAGATAAAACACATTGAAATACACCTTTAATATTTATACAGTAAAATTGTTTGAAATTCACTGTGCCTGTAGTGAAGAGGGCTATGTGAAGTATTGGGGGAAATTATGGGAGAATGAATTTGCATAGTCTCTGCAAAACAGAACCTGAAGGAAGAAAAACATATCTGCATTATCTCAAACTCAGAACTTCATATATTTCCGTTTCTGAGCCGCGTTCATTCATTTACCGTAAAGACTGAAATAGGAGCACATGAACATTTAGGAGCGGCTGATTTGACAGCAGCTGGTTGAGCTGGGGAGTTTCCCATTTAGTTCGTTTGCTTCATCACCACGGCTTTTAACTGGAAACAAAGGGATCTTGTAGGAGTCATACTCATGTGTTCATTCATTCAACTTTCCAGGGTTACGTACCGACTCTGTGGAGTCTGATTTCAGGTTTCCAGGCGAGGTCCAACAGTCTGCGCTGACGGTCGAGCTCTTCTTCATACTCCAAGATGCTTTTTTCAAACACTGACAATATTTCTACAGCAGCTGCTGTTAGTCGCTGACCGATAAACTCTCTCAGATGATTCACCTTAGACATTGTTGAAGAGGAAAAAGAAAGGAAACAACAGAACCGTCCTCCTCAAAGGAATCACTGCTCACGTGTTCCGTTCGCTCCAAACTTTCGCTCTTCCGCCAGGTGTTACAATCTGGATTTCCGCATAGACATGTCTCCTCCTCCTTCCATGGAGCTCATGGATGTATTATATAACTGGATACCGGATCGAAAATGGCCGCCCATTCATTTTTTTTTTTTTTTTTTTTTTTTTAGTCTAAAAACCTTCTCCTTTATTAACATGACCTAGATGACACAGACACTTAGGCTCTGTTGATTCTTTTTATATGAGTGGTCCATAACGGCATTTAATAAACTATATTGAGACTGTAGTATTATTTCTAAAAATGCTACAGGAAAATTTGCAAACAAGTTGACAACCATCTTAAAAGACTCCGAGCAGCTGCAAAGCTACAGAAATGGATAGAAAGATGACTCCAAAATATCCAATGTAGCCATAAACCCCCTTCATCCTCTTCGCTGGATCTCCTGTGTAGTAGCCCCAGGCGTAGGAAAACTTGCTGGTCACCCAAATACACCCCAGCACAGATGCAGATAACGGATAAACAAGGGCTGCAATGGTTTGGAAGACGAGCCACTGAGGGTAAACCTCCAGGGTATTCTGATGGGCTCTCTGGATACAGTTGAAGACCTGTTCCTTGTCACTGTACATCGTAGGATACTTCACGTCGTACTTCTTCCTGGCAGCCCCAACCTTGATGCCCAAATAACTGAGCATAATCCAGCTGTAGAAGTAAGTAAATATGACATATCCGAAGTCGGACGGTAGGACGGTGAGGATATTCATCTTGGACCAGAATGAAAGTGCCTGATGAGCCGCACTGAGCTGCAGGTCTGTGCGCATGCGCAGCCCTCACTCGACCCTTTTTTTTTTTTTTTTTTTTTTTTTTTTTTTTTATTGAAAATATATTCATATACAAACAACAAGGCATAACATTTTTTTTCAACATGTATCAGGGAAAAGGTGCATAAAGAGAGAACAGAAGGAAAAGAAATAAAATAAAAAAGGAAAATAACTTAAGGGGCTAGGGCTTATCCAATAAATTATATTCTTCAATTGTGTTCAAAAGTTGTACTGCATTTCTTTTTGTCATGAGTTTAAGGGCTTTAAAAAAATGGAGGAATTCGTTGTGGAATATACAAAAACGAGGTTTCACCTTCATATACTTAGATTTGTGGATGTGGAATTTACCCAGAATTATAATATTATTGATAAGGAAATCATCGATGTTATTGTTCATTGAAAGTCCAAAAATAATAGCTTCACGTGAAAAGTCTTGCAGGTCAAAAACCTTTGGGTGAAGCCAGTCATGTATATCCTGCCAAAGGGTTTTAGAATACATACAATGAAAAAATAAATGATCAGTAGTTTCACATCCATCACAGAACATACAGTTATTAGTATCAATACCAAATCGTTGTCGCAACAGATCACTGGATGGATATACACCATTTAAGGTTTTAAAATGGAGTTCTTTTGCTTTGGGAGTGATTGGAAATTTTAAATATTTTGTTCGTAACATGGTGATGATATGTTTGGGGTAAAATTGTAAGATTGAGTTTCTATAGGATACCAAAGGGTATGAAATGAAATGATTTGTTTGGAATTTTACCGTCGTTAAAGTCACAGCCACCAACCAAAAGTTGTGGAAAAAGAGGGCTAATAGGAGCAGGGTTAGTTACAATACCCTTTATTAAAATCAAAATAGATTTGGGGATGGCCTTGGTAATAGATTTAAATGTCGTACGGTTGCAGTCTAGGTCATATTTAAGGCAAAAGTTCTCATATGATAACAAATCACCACCACTGTCAACTAAGTGAAGGACAGACCAAATATCCTTTTCCATCCAGTTCTTGTTGTACAACGACTTGTTTCTGACTGTGATATAGCGATTGTTCCATATTAGACTATTGTGGGGGGTAAAGTTATGATTATACAATAGTTTCCAATACAAAAGTACCTGCTGGTGAAAACTGGATAATCTGATTGGAAGTTTTTGAATGGCGAAGTCGCATCTTAGTAACAGTTCAATGCCTCCCAGTTTATTAAAAATTACTCTGGGGATATGAAACCAAAAGCTCTTATTGTTTAGAAAAGATTTCAACCAGTTCATTTTTAGAGTGCCATTAATAAAATCAAAATCAATAGCTTGCAGGCCTCCATCTTTGAATTCTTTGGTTAGTTCGGTTTTCCTGATGTAATGAATTTTCTTTTTCCAGATATAGTTAAAGTTAACCTGGTTAATCTTTTTAATTACACTATTGGGAATAGATAGTGAGTAAGCCGGGTAAATACATCTGGAGAGGCTTTCCATTTTTGTCAAGAAGATACGACCCAGTAAACTTATGTCTCTTAATAACCAGGAGTTGAGCTTGGTTTGGCATTCATTAATTACCCTCCAGACATTTTTATTTTCACTTTCTGCTGAATCTTTAGAGATAAAAATGCCAAGATATTTGACAGCGGATTTTATAGGGATGTTGTATGCCTCTGATAAGTGACTATGGTGGATTGGCATTAGCTCACATTTGTTTAAATTTAATTTCAGCCCTGAGGCTTTGGAGAAAATATCAATAATATGCAAAATTTTAGGGGTTTCAGATAATTGTTTCATGAAGATGGTAGTGTCATCTGCTAACTGGCTAATGATTACAGGTATTCCAAGAACCTCTAAAGGTGCAATATTGGAATTTTTGATGAGGATAGAGAGCATTTCTGTAGCTATTATGAAGAAAAATGGAGAAATGGGACAACCTTGTTTTACTCCTCGTTTAATTGTGAATCGAGGTGATGTTCCTTCTGGTAAGGATATACAGCTATTTGAATTTTCGTAAAGGGATTCAAAGATGTTTCTGAATTTATCACCAAAACCAATTAATTTTAAACACTGAAAAATGAATGGATGCTCAATAGAATCAAACGCTTTATAGAAATCAAGAAACAAAATAAAACCATCATCTTCTATTAAATTATTATAATCTAGAAGATCAAGGATTAAGCGAATATTGTTGTGAATGGATCTACCTTTCACGAAGCCAGATTGGGAGTCACTTATGATTTTATGCAAGTGCTTTTTTAATCTGTTGGCATAGATAAGGGTAACAATTTTGTAGTCGTTGTTTAATAAGGTGATCGGTCTAAGATTTTCTAATATTCTTGGGTTTTTGCCCGGTTTTGGAATCAGAGTTATTATTCCTTGTTTCATACTAGAGGGAAATGTGATATTGTCTGTTGCTTCTTTTAACATAAGAGAGAATGGCTCTTTCAATAAATCCCAGAAATGTTTATAAAAATTTGCAGTAAGACCATCACTCCCTGGGGATTTGTTCAAAGATAAACTGTTTACTGCGCTGTCAAGTTCAATAGAGGAGATATCGGAATCACATAAATCTGCAAACTCTTTCTCTATAGTAGGAGTGAGACCTTTAATATGGTTAAAAAGGTTGTCAGCATCATCTCTAGAGAAAGACGAGGAGTATAACTTAGTATAGAAGGAAACAATTTCTTTTGCAATTATAGCTGGATCTGTGACAGTTTGATCATTAATCAACAGTGTTTTGATTGAATTTCTTTCCTGTCGTCCTTTTTCTAATCGACAAAAATATGCTGTGCTTTTTTCTCCTTCCTCTATCCATTTTGCTCTTGATCTAATATATGCACCTTCAGCTCTTCTGATATAGATTTCATCGAGCTTAGTTTGCAGAATTTGTAATTTCTGTTTATCTTCATCAGTCTGGGAAGTTTTGTTACTGTAGGAGTTTATTTCTTTAATGATATTAATTTCTGATAATTTGTTACTTCTGTTAAGTGATTTTCCAAAACGAATAGCAAATTCACGAATTTTGAATTTTAAGAATTCCCATTTAGAAACATAAGATATTATTGACTCATCATACATTACATCTGAGATTAAGGTTTTGATACCATCATGAAAGGACTGACATTTTAATAAACTTGCATTGAATTTCCAGTATCCTTTATTCCTCCGATTGATACCAGGGGGTCCCAAATTTAGCTTGATGGTAGAGTGATCTGTGAGAGGAGCAGCAGAAATAGAGCAATCAGATACGGAGGCCAACAACAAGTCCGAAATTAACCAAAAATCAATTCTTGATTTTGCTAAATTATTTGGTTTGAACCATGAATACTGTTTGGAATCGGGATGTTTAAGGCGCCAAACATCCAGTAGGTTATGGGAGCTGCAGAAATCAGAGAGGACAAGGTTAGCAGAAATGTTTTGAGATTTGGGAGGATGTCTATCAAGGCATTCATCATTAACCATATTGAAGTCACCACCGATAATTACATTGGCTGTTGGGAAGAGCTGTTTAAGGTTTGTAATGGCAATGGAAATATCGGAAATCAATTGTTTGTTCTGATTAAGGTTATTAAAACCATATATATTAACCAGGATAATGTGTTGATCATCTAAATTCAGGACACCAATTAACCAATGACCGCTATTGCTATTTCTAGATGTCACCAATTTAGCAGGAGAGTTACAGAATAAGATGGCTATCCCTGCTGATTTTTTGGAGCCATGATCAAAGATAATCTTGTCGCCCCATTGATTTCTCCAAAATGTTTCATCTTCTAACGTAGAGTGTGTTTCTTGTAACAAAATAAAATTAGCCTTTTCGCCCTTACAAAATAAAAAAATAGATTTTCTTTTAGTGTTATCTCTTAAGCCCCTAGCATTGAGAGAAATACATGAAAACTGAACATTCATTTTGAACAAAGACTAGCAAACGCTAGTAAAAATGTAAATTTAACTTAAAGAGAGGTGAAAAAAACCCCACAACAGGCAGCGTCCCTTCAAATTCAACAGTCATAACTTGACTATCCAGCTTGTAAACACATTAAAAGTGCCTTTTAACATAAATATCACATGGATTATCACTGAAAACCTTATGAGATGAGTAGTTTTAAGTAATTTTTTGTCCGTCGATATAACCTGCACCACCTCTGTAGTACGCTCGTTTTCCAGCTGCTCTTGCTTGCTGAATCCTTGGCCACAGTGCTGCTCTCGATTCTCTGTCAGCCTTGCAGAGGTCCTCCATGAAGCCGACCCCTAGCTCCCTGCAGACTGCCGAGTCCTTGCTCATCCTCCACAGCGCGTCACGATGCATCCTCTGGGTAAACTGGACGATAACATGCCTTGTTTTGTTTTCCTCACGTCTGCCGAGTCGGTGGACTGAGTCCACAATATGATTAATGTCTGGGGACCATGACGGGGAGATTTTCAACAGAACATTAGCGACCAGTTCACGTGTATTTTCTCCATCCTTTTCTTTTATTCCTCGGATCCGAAGATTCCAGCGGCGCTTGTATCGTTCAATCTCCAGGACTCGCTCCATTAGCTCAGCGTTGTCTTTCTGTAGCGCCGACACTACTCGACCGGTGCTTTGAAGCTGAGTTTTACAGTCTTTGATCTCTGCCGCATTAAACTCGACTGCTGTGGCTATGCTAGATAGCATTACGGAGTTTTGTTGCATCTGGGACCCGAGTGTATCCACTTTTTCAGTTAGCTGTTTTATAGCTTCCAAGACAACATTCAAAGCTTCATTACCGTTTTCTGCCCCTGTATCCGCTTTTTTAGTTGCTGGTGGGTTCTTGAGTGGCGAGAAGGGGTCTTTTCTTTTGGCGTTCACTGTGGAAGTTTCCATCTTAGCAGCGTAGTCATGTCCGGCGTCGGCAGGCGTGCTGGCGCGGGTTGAAGTAGTATTATTCTTTTTTGTTGACATTATGGTGCAGAATTCTTGGAATATCGTTGTTTACTTAATATCCAATATATGCTCAGTTAAAAGGGGGAATAAAAGCAGAGCTGGATAGTAAAGTTCGTGTACAAATGGGACAGGGAGACAGAGCTTAAAACGTTGACTGCACCCGTTCCGCCATCTTGCCCCCGCCCATTCATTTCAATGGAGTTTGCTCACCCAGCGCATCCGCCGAAAAGATTTCTGACTTCCTGGTTTACTTCCTGGTACACGGGCCCATAGAGCAGTGATTCTTAACCATAGGGCCGCGGCCCAACGTTGGGCCGCGAGCGCCCTCTAGTGGGCCGCAAAAAAAATTCAGTTTTGTAAGTGTGGGCCGCGAGGGCCGCGGGACTGCATAGCAACTCCCGACCAAATGAGGAGAAGAAGACACTCAGCTAGCTGTACGTGTAATAGTAAGAGAAATGGTGTGTATTTACAGAAAAAATCATTTATTTTGCACAGAGTAGGTTTAGATCCACCAGGATCAGGGATTCTACGGCGTAGGCTCTGCGTCGATTTACACGGAACCATAATTCAGGTTTAAGGCGGACGTAATTGAAGCCACCATGAGAAGGGGGAAGGAGGGCGTGATTTGCCAGTGATTGCCCGGCGGCGGCTCTGGGCGGGACACCTGGGGCGGACGGCGAGACCTGGGGCTCGCAGCCGAGAAGGAGACGAGACTCCCGGGGGAGCTCCCCCGCAGAGGCGGGCCGGAGAGTGGGAGGAACCTCCCGACTGAGTGGGAGCCGACGCGTCCCGGCGGCCGCGGAGCGGCAGAGGGCTCCGTCGTTACTGCTGAAGGATTGTAGATGCGTGGGCTGAAGTGTCTGCTGGACTGGACTGTTGTTGCAAAAGCATCGGAAAGTGACTGGGCTGCAGCGCGTCGCAGCCCGTCGCAGCTGATCAGGCTCGGATGGAAGCCCGACACGCTGAGTCCTGACAACTGATTAATTTAATATCTTAAATAAAATAAATCTTAAAACACCCATGTTTGAGTCCAGATACAGCTGTGAGGCAGCTTTCTCCACAATGAACATGATTAAAACTAAATATCGTTCCAGGTTCACCAGCACCTTCACATGTGTATGAGAACCTGACACCATCCAGCCCAGATTTAAAGTCCTGGCAGGAGAAATTAGAGCTCAGTTCTCTCACTGAACAACAGAAAGTGGGGGCATACGATTAAAGAAAGACAAACTGCAAAACTGTTCAATTGCTAAGATGTGTTTATATTGATTTATTATAAAAATGTGTTGAGACAATTAACAAAGAAAAGGGGAAAATCAAACTGCTGGTAGAGAAATAAAATAAGATAGCATTTGAAAAATAAAATAAAATCAATTTTATTTTTAAGAGAAAAAAATGTGTTATTCAAATTACACATGTTAAGTGGCAAATATTTTTGAAATGTACTTTTTTTAATGTAACAGTCAGATGCAGATGTTGATACAACTAGTATGAGGCTACTTGAATATATACACACACATAATAAATATATATATATATATATATATATATATATATATATATATATATATATATATATATATATATATATATATATATATATATATATATATATATATATATAATGATGTTCTGGACCTTCGCTTGAGTAAATCTTCTCTAAATGGACCTCTCAAAGTTTTAGTTGAATACCCCTGCTATACAATTTTAATATTTAATGGGCCCCGGGCCACTCTGTACTGAAAAAATTGGGCCCCACGGTCTGAAAGGTTAAGAACCCCTGCCATAGAGCATGCGCAGTTGAGTCACCTCCCATGATGCTCTGGGGCCTCCCATCATGCCCCGGGGCAATGTGAACGAGCGCTGCGCGCTCTGGACAAGCGCTGCGCGCTCATGAGTCCTTCAGACCGGTAATGATAGATGTACACAATGAAATTAGGGATTTATAGGGCAAATCAACCGATGCTGTTCTCAAACTCATGGTTATAGACTATACATGGTTCATTTGTGTGTTTTTTTTAATTAAAGATAAAACGAGTCATTTTTATTTAAGATGAGACACCCCAGGTTAATAGGCTAAAATAGGGTAAAAATGTAAATAGCAGGTATCACCATGAAACTTCCCAAGTGTATTACTTACATTAAGACAAATATTTTTTGTATTACAAGTTTTGTCAAGTATTATGTTTAAATATGTCAAATATTATGTTTAAATGTGGTTAATTTGTGGAGTTTAATTTTTTTGAGTAAGGATAAAACGAGTCATCTTTATAAAAACAAACAAACAAAAAAACACATGGGATTCCCCACAATAACACAAGCTGTCATATGCTATTTATCTATATACCTTTGGGTAAATCTTTTTGTCTATTAATGATCGTGCAGTCCGAATGTTAGGCGTAATTAACTTTGCATTTTCTCTGATTCTTTTACAGCTTCTGGGCTCACATTAAGTGTTATTCCTGCCTGATATCTTATTTTCACAAACCATACACCGTTGGCTACAACGGAAATGTTTAAGTACAAGAATGACAAACCATTATTATTCTTGCTATTAAACATTTCCGTCTGTGATCCCCCTGGTCAGGGCGTTTAGACCGAGTGTGACCTGAGCGTCCCACCTGAGCTCTGTGCCATAGCGCGCAGCTCCAGCTCAATGAATGACAGAGGGTCTCCTGCTCAGCTGCTGCTCAACACTGATCAGAGCAGCTCCCCCTCGTTTACTGAGGTTTTATTATAAACCCAATGTCTTTTGTCATGGAAAAAAAAATTAAGAGACCACAAAAACACACCTTTGAGCCGTGTTTTCCACTTTTCTGAGTGATTATTCCGCCGAACGGTTTAGATTCAGCCATGCTCGTTCCCGAGACACACACGACCGCGCTTTGCGAGTGCACGGACAAAGCCGTGACGTCACGCCCAGAAAGAGACTTTTCTTTGACTTTTCTGGCCGTTATAAAACATTTTTGACGGATATAAAGTCCATGACTTAAAAATATAGAATACAAAGATTAGTAATTGCCGGTGATTACAGCTGGAGGTGTCCTGTGAACAGTTTTAGAGGCTTCTCTTTTACTATTGCGGTCTATGGGAAAAAAGCTTTCTGGGCCCCATGGGATTTTTTGTTGCAGTACCGCGGCTGGCCACTGGAAAAAATCGGCGTGCCTTCTGAGCGCGAGACTGGGGGCCTGATGGAGCTGCTGATACGTCAACGTCGCCGCCATATTGGATGTTCAAGACTGCGCTGTAAACTAATACAAGTAAATGGACTTATTTTCATAAAGCGCCTTTCTACAAAGAAATGTACGTTTTACGTCTCATTTATTCATTCACACACGCACTAAAGTGCATAAACAAACAAATAAACAAATGTACTTGGGAAACAGTTAGGCACCAAATATAATATATTTAATTTTCTGAGATGGCAAAAATAAGAACTTTATTGATCCCACATAGGAGTAATTCATCAGCTATAGAGAACAAGGTAGTGCCGAAAAACAATATATATCCCCCCTCACAAAAATAAGAAAAATAGAGAAACATATTTTCTCATCAACAAAACAAATTTTAGATTTTTCAAATAAAAAAATAACATATTTGAACCATTTTCCAGACAATATCTGTCAATATCTCTATATAACTGAAAAAATCTGAAAAATGATTGAAATGTTATTTTGTTACTTGAACAATGTTAAATATGTTTATGTAAAATATGCTACAGGAATATGTAGTATATGTATATGTAGTATATGTAATGATATGCAATAAAAAATAACAAAACAATTTATGTTCAAGTAGAGTTTATAGTTGTGTTGTAATCCTCACTCGCCAGTGCGCCCCCCCAGAATGTTTTATCACCAGCCGCCACTGCTTGTTATTATTATTATTACAATAGATTGTTCACTCTTGGGTTTATGCTGAGCTTTTATAACTCACCACCAGGGGGCACTGCTGCTCTTTCTACATATGGAGAGTGTAATATTCCAGAATTATAAACAATAAATCTACAATGAAAACTTAATTACATTTTTCATGATTATTTCTGACTAAATATGAGTTGAGGTAAAAAGACATTTACTCCTAAACGGATGTCTGATATAAAAAGGTTAAATCCAAAGTCTGTCCTCTTCCTGGAATCTGATCCCGATGATCCTCCCTCTTCTTCCTGCTCTCCAACCTGCAGATCTGCAGCTTCAACACGGATCTCAACATCAGCTTTAGAATAAATCATGTGTCAGACGAGTTGTAAATCTAGTACAACTTGATTGTGTACATGTGACTAAATAATATTGTTAATTTCATATTATTTAAATAATATGAAAAAAGTACACAAATATGTTGTAACTTATAGTTACAATAACACAGCATGGATCATTTGAATTACATTGTTTTGACTTAGTTTGTTCCATGAATTATCACAATAATCTGATGTACGCGCAGCTCAGATTTTAAAATGCATAAAGCCTTTTACAGTTTTCAGCGAACTATGTATAACATCACAATATATAACCTCTGAACGGAGTAGAAGGAGAGAGTTTAACAACATGGAGCTGCAGATTAACTTTACAAAGAATGTGAGTGAAGAAGGACGTGTGTGAGAGGCTTTGTAGATGAATTAAATAAACTGTGACGTATAGCAAATACTAACAAACCTTTATTTGCACCGTGGGGACGGTAAGTTACCAACAGCAAAAAATAAAACAATTTTAAGAAGGAAAAGAGATTCAAACAAACTTAATGCAGAACTTTAAAAAAAAGTACACAACCATATCGTTCCTTCTGTGTCAAGTTGACGGAGAAGCATAAATCCAGGTTGAACCTGCAACCCTTGTGGGGAGGGGATTAGGCTCATCAGCCACAGGAGGTGGTGGTTGGACTTCTGCGGGTTCTTCTTCTGTGGGTCAGACAGGAGTGGACAGCTGCCCCGGGGACGACAACATGAGCTTCATTTGTCACGAGTCAACAGACTTCTCCTCTGGGTGATTTTTCATGTGACTCAGCAAATCAATTCTGTGGCTAAAACCTTTGTTGCACGTCTTGCACAAATATGGCTTCTCGCCCGTGTGCGTGGTTATGTGCTGTTTAAGAGTTGATGATTCAGTAAAGGTTTTTCCGCAGGTGTTGCACAGGTACGGCTTTTCACCGGTGTGGGTCCTCGAGTGAATCACCAGGGTGGAACGTTGCGTGTAACTCTTTCCACATGTTTTGCAGATGTAGGGCTTCTCGCCCGTGTGCGTGGTTATGTGGCTTTTAAGATTTGATGATGTAGTAAAGGTTTTGCTGCAGGTGTTGCACAGGTACGGCCTTTCGCCGGTGTGGATCCTCGAGTGAACCACCAGGTGGGCACGTAGCCTGTAACTTTTTCCACATGTTTTGCAGATGTAGGGCTTCTCGCCCGTGTGCGTGGTTATGTGGCGTTTAAGATGTGATGATCTAGTAAAGGTTTTGTTGCAGGTGTCGCACAGGTACGGCCTTTCGCCAGTGTGGCTCTTAATGTGATCCATTAAAAAACTATGTTTACTGAACTCTTTCCTGCAAGTTCTGCAAGAAAACGGCTTCTTCCCTGTGTGGGTCCTGATCAGATTTGATTTGCTGTCTGACGGGACAGCAGCATCTTCGTGGTCACCGTGTCGTCTCATTGGCTCCGAACCTGCAATTTTACTGGAGTCTGAGCGTAAACTTTCAGTTCCTTCCTCATCTTTGTTTTGAGCTTCAGGAGAAGTGTGCAACAGCAGCTGGCCACAGTTTGGTCCTGGTTCACCATTTTCAACTTTCACATCAGCGACATTGACCAATGAGACATCCACCTCTACGTCCTCGTGCTTAATCTCCTGACCGCTGGAGTCTTCCTCCAGTTCTGTAGTCTGTGGATGCCCTGGTTCCTCCTGGTCCGGGCTGCAGCTCCTCTCCAGGTTATCCAGGTGCTGGTCACTGAAAACCCCGTCCTCCTCCACCTTACAAACATTTTCTTGTGGGGGGTCTGGAATTACAAAAAGGGACAAAAAGATAGGAATTAAACAAGTCAAAATTGCTTCCCAGTGTTGATTGTTTGGTTGTATTTGTGAGGTTTAAACTTTGTCCTGAATCTTCGGTCTTCCCCTTCATCTATGTAGTATATATTTGAAAACAAGTGCATTACTCTGTGTGACCATTAGGCGGCACTGTGACTGTACTCTTGTGTTACTGCGTTGGTATCGAGACAGTTGAAGAATAAAGTTGTTGTTCTAGAAATGGCTTCTTCCGCGTCATAAAACGATCTAAATACAAGTACTGCATATAAACACCTATATGAACATCCTCCAACCATCATGTTTTTTGCCAGTGTCATCTCACATCTTACAAGTTCTAGTTCTAAGGTATAGAGTGTATAACAAAATAAATGTTGACCGGTTTGAGATGCAGGTTGATGACATCCTATGGGATGATGGATACACCCATGATGATGTTGAACAAGCATATCAGTCAGTTTTCAAGTCTTTCAACTCTGTATTCAACAGGTGCTTTCCTCTTCATCGTCAGCAAAAAAGCAAACAAGGTCTCTGCATTTAGAAAACCCTGGTTTACACCAGATCTCCATAAGTCTCTGAAAGCTAAGAATAGATTGTATAAGAAATTCATCAGTAATCCATCCCCAATTAATATAGCAAATTATAAGACATTTCGTGACAATTACAATCATCTTGTTAGAACTGCCAAGAACTTTTCCGACAAATTCAATGAGGCTTCTAATAACATAAAAACTATCTGGGGAGTCATTAACTAGCTTCTAAATATAAGTCTACAGCCACTCTTCCATCTCGATTTGTTGATGAAAATAGAGTCTACTCTGACCCATCTGACATTGATATGTTTTTAACAATTATTTTGTTAATATTGGTACAGTTCTTTCAGAAAGGATAACTCCTATAGCCGGGTCTCCATCTGAGTTTCTGTATCTTGGACATAATGATGTGCCTGAAAGACTCAGCTGCTGGTCATGATGAGGTCAGATCTAACTTAATTATGAAAACCAGACATTCAATTGCTAAGCCTTTGACCCATATTTTCACCAAATCTCTAGAAACTGGAATAATACCCAATGACCTCAAAATTGCCAAAGTAGTCCCTGTTTACAAATCTGGAGACCATAGTGTATTTAGAAACTACCGGCCCATTTCTGTTCTCCCATGTTACTCAAAGATCCTGGAGAAATTGGTCTATAACAGAATGATGAAACATTTGCAGGACTGTAATATACTGTATAAACACCAATATGGATTTAGGAAAAATCATTCTACAGAAATGGCTTTACTTCAATTGGTTGATAAAATTCACACTGCAATCAATAATAATGAATACACTTTGGGAATCTTTCTTGATTTATCCAAAGCTTTTGACACAGTTAATTTTGATATTCTTCTTCAAAAATTACTACACTATGAATTTGCTGGAATCACTCATGTGTGGCTTTTCAATTATATTCATAACCGTCAGTAATTTGTCATCATTGACCGTAAATCATCAGAGAGGACCGTCTTAAAATGTGGGGTCCCCCAGGGGTCTATACTAGGGCCCCTGTTATTTTTGATTCATATAAATAATTTGGCCGCAGCCTCGTCCTCCTTGTTTCCTGTACTTTTTGCCGATGATACAAACGTATTTATTTCACATAATGATTTTCATCTCTAATGGGAAAGGCCAACCATGATTTACAAAACATTTCAAAATGGTTTAATATTAACAAAAATCACTGAATATAAAAAAAATCTAATTTTATTATATTTGCATCAAAAAATAAATATATTGTAAATCTAACACAGGTCTGTCTATAGGAGATGTCCCGCTCACTCAGGTTACATCAACAACCTTCCTTGGTGTAATTATCCATGAAAGTTTAAGCTGGAAAAACCACATTAACCATGTCTGTAAAAAATATCTAAATCTATTGGTATTATTGGCAAATTCCGTAGTTTGGTGAATGAAAATTGTCTCCCAACTCTTTATTATAGCTTCATATATCTATATCTCATTTACTGTAATATTATTTGGGGAGCTACCTACAACACACATCTTCATAAACTTCACATTTTGTAAAAAAGATTCTGCAGGATTGCCACACACAGTAATTGGTCTGCTCATTCTGCCTCTCTTTTCAAACAACTCAATATTTTACACATCTTTAAGTTAAATACATATCAAACCTGCAATTTTATTTTCAAAGTATTTTTCCTTCCACTTTCATTTTCTTTGCCATGTAAAGATTGTTTTCAGTTCAACAGTGATATGCACCATTTTAATACAAGACAGGCTAATCATTTAAATCTCCTGAAGTTCCGTACTGGTTTGTGTCAGTTCTCCATCAGATACAGTTATGGAACACCTACAGCAATCTCGTCTACCTCTACTGCATTCAATCATTTTAAACGTAAGCTCAGGACACATTTAATTGATCACATTACCTAATGATATTTCTAGATGTGTTATTTTTTTCTTTAATCATGTAGATACCATGTATTCTATTCATGCTGCTGTTTATTTGCTTTGTCTTTGTTTTTAGACTGCAATCATGTATTCTGCATATTTTAAATCTTTGTACAATATTTTGCTGTATTTTACAGGTAGAGGCCTCTATAAGCCCCTTGGGCAGCCGTCAAATCAGCCGCTCCTAAATGTTCATGTGCTCCTATTTCAGCCTTTACGGTAAATGAATGAATGAGGCTCAGAAACGGAAAGTTCTGAGTTTGAGATAATGCAGATGTTTTTTTCTTATACCCATACTTCCACTGTAATATTTACACGCCATTACTGTAAAAGAAAAGGATGAAACACTTTTCTTTTAAGATCTAAACTTCAAACACCTTACTTTTCTAAAAAGGGCAGTCTCCTTTTTCGCTAAAGGTTCTGTTTTTCCAGAGACTATAAAAATGAATTCTCCCATAATTTTACCCAATGCCTCATATACCTCTCTTCACAACTAGAATCACTACAGGCACAGTGAATGTCAAACAATTTTACTGTGGAAAAGTTGAAATATTAACATCTAAACTTCAAACACCTTACTTTTCTACAAAAGTCAATCGCCTTTTTTGCTTCAGGTTCTGTTTTGCAGAGACTATAAAAATGAATTCTCCCATAATTTCACCCAATGCCTCACATACCTCTCTTCACAAATGCAGTCACTACAAGTATGCTTAATTTCAAACAATTTTACTGTAGAAATATTGAAATATTAAGGTGTAAACTTCAAACACTACTTTTCTACAAAGGTCAGTTGATTTTGTTGCAGAGACTGTAAAAATGAATTATTCCATAATTTCAGCTAATACCTCATATACCTCTCTTCAGGACTACAATCACTGCAAGTATGCTTAATTTCAAACAATTTTACTGAACAAATATTGAAATATTAAGATCTGAACTTCAAACTTTTCACTACAGGTCTGCTCAATTTCACATTCACTGTAATTTTATAATCCACACAGAATCACAGGCTCAGTCCCGTCACCACAATCGCCTCATTGTTTTATAATCATCCTTAAGCACACTATGTGGATATTTGATTTAGTTTTAGAATTCATTTTTACAGTCTCTGCAACAAAGGCGACTGACCTTTGTAGAAAAGTAGTGTTTGAAGTTTACACCTTAATATTTCAATATTTGTAAAGAAAAATTGTTTGAAATTAAGCATGCTTGTAGTAATTGTAGTTATGAAGACTGATATATGAGGTATTGGGTGAAATTATGGGAGAATTCATTTTTATAGTCTCTGCAGAACAGAACCTGAAGCAAAAAAGGCGATTGACTTTTGTAGAAAAGTAAATTGTTTGAAGTTTACACCTTAATATTTAAATAATTGTACAAAAAAAATGTTTGAAATTCACTGTGCCTGTTTAGATGTTAATATTTCAATTTTTCCACAGTAAAATTGTTTGAAATTAAGCATGCTTGTACTAATTGTAGTTGTGACGAGGGCTATGAGGTATTGGGTGAAATTATGGGAGAATTTATTTTTATAGTCTCTGAAAAACAGAACCTGAAGTAGAAAAAAAAAAGTGTTTTCCTCTTCCTTTTATTTTACAGTAAGAGTTTGTAAATATTACGGTGGAAGTTTGGGTGTAATCAAGGTAATGAAAAAAAAATATATGAAAAAAACATATCTGCATTATCTCAAACTCAGTACTTCATATCTTTCCGTTTTTGAGCCGCGTTCATTCATTTACCGTAAAGGCTGAAATAGGAGCACATGAACATTTAGGAGCGGCTGATTTGACCACAGCTGCTTGAGCTGGGGAGTTTCCCATTTAGTTGGTTTGCTTCATCACCACGTATTTTAACTGGAAACAAAGGGATCTTGTAGGAGTCATACTAATGTGTTCATTCATTCAACTTTCCAGGGTTACGTACCGACTCTGTGGAGTCTGATTTCAGGTTTCCAGGCGAGGTCCAACAGTCTGCGCTGACGGTCGAGCTCTTCTTCATACTCCAAGATGCTTTTTTCAAACACTGACAATATTTCTACAGCAGCTGCTGTTAGTCGCTGACCGATAAACTCTCTCAGATGATTCACCTTAGACATTGTTGAAGAGGAAAAAGAAAGGAAACAACAGAACCGTCCTCCTCAAAGGAATCACTGCTCACGTGTTCCGTTCGCTCCAAACTTCCGCTCTTCCGCCAGGTGTTACAATCTGGATTTCCGCATAGACATGTCTCCTCCTCCTTCCATGGAGCTGCTGATACGTCAACGTCGCCGCCATATTGGATGTTCAAGACTGCGCTGTAAACTAATACAAGTAAATGGACTTATTTTCATAAAGCACCTTTTAACAAAGAAATGTACGTTTTACGTCTCATTTATTCATTCACACATGCACTAATATACTTGGGAAACAGTTAGGCACCAAATATAATATATTTAATTTTCTGAGATGGCAAAAATAAGAACTTTATTGATCCCACATAGGAGTAATTCATGTTATACCAGATAGAGAACAAGGTAGTGCCGAAAAACAATATATATCCCCCTCACAAAAATAAGAAAATATTTTCTCATCAACAAAACAAATTTTAGATTTTTAAAATAAAAAAATAACATATTTGAACCATTTTTCAGACAATATCTGTCAATATATATATATATATATATATATATATATATATATATATATATATATATATATATATATAATAACTAAAAAAATCTGAGAAATGGTTAAAATGTTATTTTGTTACTTGACAATTTTTAAATATGTTTATGTAAAATATGCTACATGAATATGTAGTATATGTATATGTAGTATATGTAATGATATGCAATAAAAAATAACAAAACAATTTATGTCCAAGTAGAGTTTATAGTTATGTTGTAATCCTCACTCGCCAGTGCGCCCCACAACATTTTTTATCACCAGCCGCCACTGCTTGTTATTATTATTATTACAATAGATTGTTCACTCTTGGGTTTATGTTGAGCTTTTATAACTCACCACCAGGGGGCCCTGCTGCTCTTTCTACATATGGAGAGTGTAATATTCCAGAATTATTAACAATAAATCTACAATGAAAACTTAATTACATTTTTCATGATTATTTCTAACTAAATATGAGTTGAGATAAAAAAGACATTTACTTCTAAACGGATGTCTGATATAAAAGGGTTAAATCCAAAGTGTGTCCTCTTCCTGGAATCTGATCCCGATGATCCTCCCTCTTCTTCCTGCTCTCCAACCTGCAGATCTGCAGCTTCAAGACGGATCTCAACATCAGCTTTAGAATAAATCATGTGTCAGACAAGTTGTAAATCTAGTACAACTTGATTTTATACATGTGATTCAATAATGTTGTTAATTTCATATTATTTAAATAATATGAAAAACGTACAGAAATATGTTGTAACTTTAGCTTGTATAGTTACAATAACACAGCATGGATCATTTGAATTACATTGTTTTGACTTAGTTTGTCCCATGAATTATCACGATAATCTGATGTACGTGCAGCTCAGATTTTAAAATGCATAAAGCCTTTTACAGTTTTCAGCGAACTATGTATAACATTACAATATATAACCTCTGAACGGAGTAGATGGAGAGAGTTTAACAACATGGAGCTGCAGATTAACTTTACAAAGAATGTGAGTGAAGAAGAAACAGACGGGAAAAAGGACGTGTGAGAGGCTTTGTAGATGAATTAAATAAACTGTGACGTATAAAGAAACTTCAGCAAATACTAACAAACCTTTATTTGCACCGTGGAGACAGCAAGTTACCAACAGCAAAAAATAAAACAATTTTAAGAAGCAAAAGAGATTCAAACAAACTTAATGCAGAACTTTAAAAAAAAGTACACAACCACATTGTTCCTTCTGTGTCAAGTTGACGGAGAAGCATAAATCCGGGTTGAACCTGCAACCCTTGTGGGGAGGGGATTAGGCTCATCAGCCACAGGAGGTGGTGGTTGAACTTCATATGTCACGAGTCACCAGACTTCTCCTCTGGGTGATTTTTCATGTGATTTTTCAAACCAATTCTGCGGCTAAAACCTTTGTTGCACGTCTTGCACAAATATGGCTTCTCGCCCGTGTGTGTGGTTATGTGGCTTTTAAGTTCTGATAATCTAGTAAAGGTTTTGCTGCAGGTGTTGCACAGGTACGGCCTTTCACTGGTGTGGATCCTCGAGTGAACCACTAGGTGGGAAAGTTGCTTATAACTTTTCCCACATGTTTTGCAGATGTAGGGCTTCTCACCCGTGTGCGTGGTTATGTGGCTCTTAAGAGCTGATAATTGAGTAAAGGTTTTTCCGCAGGTGTTGCACAGGTACGGTTTCTCGCCCGTGTGGATCCTCGAGTGAACCAGCAGGTGGGAACGTAGCCTGTAACTTTTACCACATGTTTTGCAGATGTAAGGCTTGTCGCCCGTGTGCGTGGTTATGTGCCGTTTAAGATCTGATGATTTAGTAAACGATTTTCCGCAGGTGTTGCACAGGTACGGCCTTTCACCAGTGTGGATCTTGATGTGAGCCATTAAATTACAACTTTTACTGAACTCTTTCCTGCAAGTGCTGCAAGAAAACGCCTTCTTCCCCGTGTGGGTCCTGGTCAGCTTTGATTTACAGTTGCTGTCTGACGGGACAGCAGCATCTTCGTGGTCACCGTGTCGTCTCATTGGCTCCGGATCTGCAGTTTTACTGGAGTCTGAGCGTAAACTTTCAGTCCCTTCCTCATCTTTGCTTTGAGCTTCAGGAGAAGTGTGCAAAAGCAGCTTGCCACAGTTTGGTCCTGGTTCACTATTTTCAACTTTCACATCAGCGACATTGACCAATGAGACATCCACCTCTACATCCTCGTGCTTCATCTCCTGACCGCTGGAGTCTTCCTCCAGTTCTGTAGTTTGTGGATGCCCTGGTTCCTCCTGGTCTGGGCTGCAGCTCCTCTCCAGGTTATCCAGGTGCTGGTCACTGAAAACCCCGTCCTCCTCCACCTTACAAACATTTTCTTGTGGGAGTTCTGGAATTACAAAAAGGGACAAAAAGATAGGATTTTAACAAGTCAAAAGTGCTTCCCAGTGTTGATTGTTTGGTTGTATTTGTGAGGTTTAAAGTTTGTCCTGAACCTTCGGTCTTCCCCTTCATCTGTGTAGTATATTTGAAAACAAGTGCATTACTCTGTGTGACCATTAGGCGGCACTGTGACTGTACTCTTGTGTTACTGCGTTGGTATCGAGACAGTTGAAGAATAAAGTTATTGCATTTCAGTTTGATCCATCCATCCATCCATCCATCCATCCATCCATCCATCCATCGTCTGCCGCTTTATCCGTTCCCGGGTCGCGGGGGCAGCAGTCTCAGCAGAGATGCCCAGACTTCCTTCACCCCAGACACTTCCTCCAGCTCTTCCGAGGGGAGTCAGAGGCGTTCCCAGGCCAGCCGAGAGACATAGTCTCTCCAGCGTGTCCTGGGTCTTCCCCGGGGTCTCCTTCCGGTGGGACATGCCTGGAACACCTCCCTAGGGAGGTGTCCAGGAGGCATCCGGTACAGATGCCCAAGCCACCTCAGCTGACTCCTCTCAATGTGAAGGAGTAGCGGCTCGACTCCGAGCTCCTCCCAGGTGACCGAACGCCTCACCCTAATCTCTAAGGGAGCGTCCAGTCACCCTGAGGAGGAAACTCATCTCGGCCGCTTTTATCCGCGATCTTGTCCTTTCGGTCACTACCCAAAGTTCATGACCATAGGTGAGGGTAGGTGCGTAGATTGACCGGTAAATCGAGAGCTTCGCCTTTCGACTCAGCTCCTTCTTCACCACGACGGATCGGTACATCGACCGCATAACTGCGGACGCTGCACCGATCCGTCTGTCAATCTCCCGCTCCATCGTTCCCTCACTCGTGACGTCACAAAACCCCGAGATACTTGAACTCCTCCACCTGAGGCAGGACTTCTCCACCCACCCGGAGAAGGCACACCACCCTCTCCCGGTGGAGAACCATCGCCTCGGTTTTGGAGGTGCTGATTCTCATCCCTGCTGCGTCGCACTCTGCCTCAAACCGCCCCAACACAAGCTGAAGATCTCGGTCCGATGAAGCCAACAGCACAACATCATCCGCAAAAGGCAGAGATGAAATCCTGAGGTTCCCAAACCGGATCCCCCTCCGGCCCCTGGCTGCACCTAGAAACCCTGTCCATAAAAATAAACAGGACCGGTGACAAAGGGCAGCCCTGCCGGAGTCCAACATGCACCGGGAACAAGTCCGATCTACTAGCAGATGACACCACACTCTTTCTCGGGGATCAAAATCAAGTTTCTATTGCCATAAACACCATAAATGAGTTTTCCAAGGCCTCTGGCCTAAATCTGAATCTTAATAAATGCGAAATTATTTCCATTAAGGATTCTGAAAAAACATAAATTTGTAGTATCCCAGTCAAAAATAAAGTTGTTTACTTGGGTATTACAATAACTAAGGACCAACAAAAAAAACTTAACATATGTGTAGAGCCTGTACCAATAGGCTATACTCAGGGCAACAGGGTTGGTTTTGTTTGGACGCGTGCTTCTCATTGATGCAAACGCTCAGACTTAGAATCCAGGTCGGATATGCCAATCCATTTATTTCGTTATCAGCAGTAGTCAAAGCAAAAGTAATTTCACTGTTTAAACTTAACATAAACTTATGACAGAACGCCACTCTCTGTCTTACACGTCTTGCACGGTTGCACGTCTTGCACGGTCAAAAACTGTTTGTCTTCCCCCTGTCGCACCTGCCTGCAATCACCACCCAGGAAGGTTATAATGGTTTCCATGACAACCACCCACCTGGCTGATTGACAGGCTAATCATGACGTAACAAAAAAGGGGGTCTGACAACTCATATTCAGCTAAATAAATAAAACAATAAATCAAAGTATTTTGGCTCCAACACACCGGCCCCTAATTGAGAACTGCAGGAAGCCGTGAACAATTCAACTTAATAATCACAATGGAGCCAATATTTATACAAAAAACTCAAAACAAAACAATCCTCTCGTAGAGGTTTAAGTGTCTGCTGTTTGAATCAAGCAAAGCTTGGTTACTGATATGTCCAGTGTACTGGTCCTGGTCTTTGATTCTCTGATGGATGATGTCTTCCAGCTGTAGTGTAGTCTCTTCAGTGATGGCGGGAGCCATCCTTGCTGTCTGCTCAAACTCCACATCTTCCTCAAGCATGCTGTTCACAGGACGGGTCTGCGCCATCACCTTTCCCGACAGCTGCCACGGCTTCTATGTGAGAGCTGCTTTCTCCAGCTCCTCCATCTTCTGCCACATCTTTTCTTGCCGCTTCTCAAATGAAGACTTTACTTTAGGCTTGTCTGTGGTTGGTGCTTTTCCTCCAAAAATGTCCATGTCATCATCATTATCATCATCATCATCATCAGAAGGCAGGTCCCGAAAATAGTCCAATTCATCCTTGAGCTTCCTGGTGAAGTTTCTGTCAATTTCCTTTTCCTTTCGGTCCCAGTTTCCCTTCCCCCCAAAGGGATCAACGCGGGAAACCTCAATGTAATGAGCCCCTATGTAGTCTTTATTCTTCTTCTTTCCCACTTCTTCAGAGCGTAAATCTACATAGACGTAACCTGTTCTATTCCCACTTTCATTCTTGCCAATCCTGACTGCTATAGGCTTCAGCGGGGGCATGAATTCTCTGATTAGTTGCTTTTTAACACTGAACGGGATTCCTCTGAGCTTCACTGTGAAACCTGTCGTCGGCTCCGTCTCCTGTTTGGCCGTTTTCTTCACTTTGCTCTGCTTCTTATCAGCGGCAAGGTTCGTTTTTGAGATGGTTTCTCTGTCACTGCTCTCATAGGCACTATCCGGTTGCTGAAAAAAATCGCCATCCTCTTCTTCATCATCACCGTCCTTCATCTCATCTGCCTCCTCTTTGGTGTCCTCTGTTTTTGTCATCTTAAAGTCATGGTTGTACTGATTCTGTAGCAACTCCTTCAGGTGTGTTATGGAGGTCCTGTTGACATTAACACTTTCATGCTGCTCACTGTAGCTGGAAAGGGGACCATTAACGACCCACCCCAATAGGGTCTTAATGGCGTATGGCCCACTGCCACGACTGTTTACAACTTCCCACGGTTCAAGTACTTTAGAGGCATTGGTACCAATCAATAGCTCAACGTCAGCTTGAATGCGTGGGAGAACAACCCCATTCAAATATGGCCACTTAGCCAGCTCCTCTTCATTAATCATGTTTCTGGTTGTCACGGGCATTTTATTTTGGGTGTAAACCTTGGGCAGGCCGTAGAACTGTTCTCCAGTGAGGCTTGAGATTTCCAAGTCTGTCAGGATGTAGCTGGAGACAGATGCCTTTGGGCCCATGGTGAGAAGGCTGATTTTTGCTTTCCTCCCACTCAAATTCAATTTTTCCATTAGCGTTTCGGAACAAAATGTGTCTGTGCTGCCGGGATCAAGGAATGCATAAGTTTGAATTATTTTGTCCCCCATGCTGGACTTCACTTGTACAGGTAGGATGGACAGAATGCCATTGCTGTCACCGGCCCCTGTTTGTCCACAAGAGACTTGTGTGTTGCTCACTGATGGTTTCTTTGGCTGGTTTGTGTTGCTTGCTCTCTCTTTAAAGTCAATATGAAGAAGACTGGGATGTGTTTTATTGCACACTTTGCAAGTCATACGTTTGTCACAATATTTGCTCATGTGTCCACCACAAAGGCAGCCAAAACAGATTCCTTTTTGCTTTATAAAGGACACTTTGTCCCTGTGGGATTTCTTCTCCATCTGTGGACATTTATCTAGAGTGTGATGTTTTGAGCAGCATACACAAGCGTTGGTGGTGTGAGCAGATGTGTTACTTTGCTTGGGACTTGGTGGAGATCCGGTTTGGTCTTTAACTTCAGGTTGAGAGGTTTCAATAGTAGTGGCAAAACTGTCTCCCTTGTACATGGGCTTGCCTTGTGACTTCATTCCTTTGACCGGCCTTACTGTGCTTTGTGAGGTATTTTGGATGTCACCAAAGACTGGATCCGACTGGATTTTGGCCTGGCGCTCAATGAAACTCACAATATCTGTGAATTGGGGTCGGCGGTGGAATCTTTCCATTATGCCACATGCAGACACTCTCCAGATATCTCTGAGCTTATAGGGAAGCTTTGAAATCACTGTTTTCATGTTGGTGGGCATGTCAAGTTCTCTCATATATTGTATTGTTTCCATGGCATTACAACACTGACGAAGGAAAAGTGAGTAAGCTTGAAGGGATTTGGGATCTTCAGATTTCAACACTGGCCACTGGAGCACCTTCTCCAGGTATGCTGCTGTGATCTTATAAGCATCTCCAAAGTGTTGCTCAATGAGAAGTCTGGCCATGTCATAGCCTCTGTCTGGTGGCATGAGTTGACAGCTGCGTACAAGCTCATTGGGCTGGCCCTTGGTGTACCTTTCCAAGTAGTACAGACAATCACCTTTGTTCGTTGTGTTTCTTTCCACGCAGTGTATAAAGGCCCTGACAAAGGTTTTGAACTGTAATGGATCCCCATCAAAACATGGAATCTCCCTTGGTGGCAGTAAATGAGAGGTTTGCTGTTCCATTAGCATGGCTGTGATTTCATTTTGCTTTTGCAAAAGGTCACATACAGTTGAGGTTTCATTGGGTTGGGAAGAAATTTGAGGCTTTGTCACATCATGGTTCAGGTAAGTAGCGGGTTTATTGGCCGCTGCTGCAGTCCATGGTAAGTATTGTTGGTCAGATGGATTATTGGATGGTGGTGGTTGTTCTTGTCGAGGTGGTTGTTGCGTTTGTATGCATGCTTGCTGCTGCAGTGGTTCTATTTGAGTTGGAGTAGGTGTTTGGATAGATGGTTGTACGGATGGTACATACTCTGTGGCTAGGGGGTTGAATGAGACTGAAGGTTCTTTTGGTCTGGCTCCTTTCCTATAATATGAGTCCATTCCATCAGAGTGTGTCCGTGAAGGGGTTGGACTAGGAGATTGTAGAACTGCTATTTTGGCATTTGCAGCTGCCAGTTGTGCATCCATCTCCATTTTCTCCTTTTTCTTTCTTAACATTTCTCTTTCCCTGTGCAGCCTTTCCTCCTCTTCTTCAATGGCATGCTTTTCTTGTAGTGCTGCAGCACGTACGGCTAGGGCAGCTCTCTCTGCCTCCGCCTGCCTGCGAGCTGATGAGGTGCTGGACCTGCTGGACCTGCTGGACCTGCTTGTTGCAGACCTGGTGTGGCTTTGATGAGTGGATTTTGTGCTTTCAACATTTGAAATGCTGTCATTGGGACGGATTTCATCCTCATCACTTTGCTGCAGAGTTTCGCTGCTTTTGGTCCATTCATTCACCTCCTCAATGAATTCATTGACGTTGATCATTTTGGCTTGGAACCATATATCATGTTTGCTCTGTTCCTCAGGAGGGATTAGTGGCAACAGAGCATTCTGTGCATCTCTTGCATCCTTGCACAGGTTGAGATATTTTCTGAATTCCTCTTGAACTTCTTGTTTGCATCCTCTTCCTCTTTGCATTAACTCTCCAATTGTTTTCTGCAAGTGGGATGCTTTGGTGAACTTAGATTTTCTCTCCTTTTGAAGTGAGTCAATTTTCTCCATTAAGGCCTTGGGTGTTAATTTTATCTTGCGTTTTGTGATAACCTGTGATCCAATCTGTGATTCATGTTCACTGTGAGCACTGCGACCTGCTGTGGTCACATCGGACTGTTTTTCAGCCTCTGAAGGTTCCACCATTATTTGCATTGCATCATCATTAGAGTGCGTAACGTGCGAGTCAGCCACGGAGGGCTCTCCATACACGTTTGGCTCAGTTTGAACCAGAACACCATTATCTGACTCATTTGGACCCAGAACACCATTATCTGAGTACATCTTTGCAATACCAAAAAAACAACCAACAGTGTAAAATGTAAAACAGTACCTTTGCTCTTCAAAACCCACAGTTGTTCATCACAGTTAAAACCAGCTTATTAAATCCAAGTCCTTGAAACCATAAAACCACCAATGCATTGGATTTTTACCAGAGCGCTCGTTTTTGAACCTCTTTTTTTTTCTTTTCTTTTTTTTTTTTTCAAAGTACCCTTTGTGTGCACACAGTGTTTTACTATATGGCCATCTAACCAGCTGGTAGCGCGCTACATACCTTGATGTGTATGCATTTCTTCAGACCGGTCCACTTTGAGCTGGTAGAGGCTGCCAATGCCACGATCAAGCACCAGGATGCTGAGGTGATCCTCCAACTCCTCCGAACAGCGTGTAATCCCCCCGCTTGCCGCCACGTAGAGGAGGTGATCCAGCCAGGCTCTGCTCCAGGCTCTCCTCCGAGCAGCACGTAATCCAACCACGACGCCGCCGGGTAGAGGTAGTGATCCAGGCTCCGCTCCGAGCAGCGCGTAATCCAACCGCGATGCCGCTGGTAGAGGCGGTATCCAGGCCAGGCTCTGCTCCAGGCTCTGCTCCGCGCAGCGTGTAGACCCTCCGCGGTGCCGCCGGCAGCCCGGGTGGTGCGCTGCGCTGCGGTCCTCCGAACGCCGCGTCTCAGCAGCGGCTGTGGCGTTGTCCTGCACACTTAGAACCCCTTCCAATGCAGGTTTTGCTTCAACTATAGTCCGTTCCAAACGAAGACTAAAGTTTCTTTGACAATAGTCCGTTCCAAACGAAGAGTATAGTTTTTGACAATGTAGAGCCTGTACCAATAGGCTATACTCAGGGCAACAGGGTTGGTTTTGTTTGGACGCGTGCTTCTCATTGATGCAAACGCTCAGACTTAGAATCCAGGTCGGATATGCCAATCCATTTATTTCGTTATCAGCAGTAGTCAAAGCAAAAGTAATTTCACTGTTTAAACTTAACATAAACTTATGACAGAACGCCACTCTCTGTCTTACACGTCTTGCACGGTTGCACGTCTTGCACGGTCAAAAACTGTTTGTCTTCCCCCTGTCGCACCTGCCTGCAATCACCACCCAGGAAGGTTATAATGGTTTCCATGACAACCACCCACCTGGCTGATTGACAGGCTAATCATGACGTAACAAAAAAGGGGGTCTGACAACTCATATTCAGCTAAATAAATAAAACAATAAATCAAAGTATTTTGGCTCCAACAATATGCATCTCTGTCTCTGTTCATGGACAACAAACGTGTTACTCAGATTGACAGGCTGCTTCTCAACTTCTTGTGGAAAAATAGAACTCATCATCTGAAAAAAATCTGTTCTAATGAATGACTATGAAAATGGTGGACTACATTTTCTAAATTTCTGCACCCTAAATAACACATTTAAGATAAAATTGGTTGAAACAATTCTTCAAAAATCCTAACTCTATCTGGAATGTCATATCCTTCCATATTCTGTCAAAACTGGGTGGATTCAACTTTTTTTTAACCTGTAACTACAATATTGATAAAATCCCGATAAAAATGTCTCCCTTTCACCGTCAGGCCTTCCTGTCATGGTCTCTTATTTTCAAACACAACTTTTCACCCCACAAATACCTCATATGGAACAACAAAGACATATTGTTCAAACATAAATCCCTATTTATTGAGTACTGGTTTAATAACAACATTGTATATGTAGCTCAGTTGTTTAACAGGGACGGTCTTCTCTACTCCTATAATGAGTTTCTAGCAGAATACAATATTCCTGTGTCACCTGGCGACTTTGCAAAAGTATTTGGAGCAATCCCTTCTGGTGTTTGCATGTTTTTTAGATCTCAACCAAGAGTGGAAACCCAACAATTATCCCTGTTATCATTGACTGATACTCCAATTGGCAAAATCTGTTTGTCCTGTAACCATGGTAAGAACAATAAGTTGATTAGATTCTTGTTTAGACAGGATGTCACCACAGTTCCTTATGTGGTCTCACACTGGAATAGGTACATGAATCATATTGGCTGGAAAAAGGTCTGGCTCTTACCCAACCGATACCTGTTGACCAACAAAGTTAGAGAAATATTGTTTAAAATAATTAATAGATTTTATCCTTCTTGATCATATTGTTAAAAGGTTTAAAATAGACATTGATGTGAAATGTGCTTTCTGTTCTGTAAATATTGAAACAATTACTCATTTATTTTGACTCTGTCCCATTGTCCAAAACCTCTGGATTGATATATGTCATTTTATTGTTAACAATATTGAACAAGAATTTAAGTTGTTTTGGAGGGATGTGCTGTTTGGACTCTATGACTTTGACAGGATTAAGGCAAAACCCAATGAAACATTCATTATTAACCTCGTCATACTGTTGTCAAAATTTCACATTCACAAATGTAAATTTACACATAGAAAACCCTCTTTTGTTGCTTATTACAATGAGCTCAAACATCGACTGCATTCAATTTCCTCTTAATCTAAAGGCGATCAAAACTATTAATATCTGTGCTCATTTTAATGTTTTCTTGTAAACTCTTATCCCCCCTGGCATGAAATGTGATTTCTATGTTCTGTTGAAGAAATATAATTTGTAAACTTCATGTTTTTGTGAAATAAAGTTTTTGAAAAAAAATGAATAAATAAAAAAAAATAACGATCTAACTACAAGTCCTGCATATGAACTCCTACATGAACATCCTCCAACGATCTGGTTTTTTGCCAGAGTCATCTCACATCTTACACGGAGCCACTGTGATCTGCATCTTTTCTACTAAATAAACGATTAAGTCTAAAGAAATGTATGAATCTGGTTAATAAATGTATGGATCTGGTGAAATACAAAACAGCGCAAATAATGTTCAAAGCAAGGAAAAATCTACTACCAAAAAGTATCAGAGGAATGTTCACTGAGAGAGAAAGGGGCTATAATCTAAGGGGAGAACTAAATTTTAGAAAACATAAAGTAGGAACAACAATGTGCAGCATGTGCATATGGAACTGTGGAGACTCTGTGGAACAGTTTGGAGCTGGAAATGAAAAGGTACTAACATAAATCTGTTTAAAAAGAGATACAAAAAATTATTTATAAACAGGTATATGGAAGAGGAAATGGGGTAACGAGTGTGAGAAACAAATAAAATAGGGAAAAATGGTAAATTATACTTGCTTAAGATATGTTTAGATATTTATGTGGATATTTATGTAATATATATTATATGTTGAGAGGGATAGTTATAATTATGAAATATATGTTATATATTTATTAGGTATGTAGCATATATATATTTATAGGGATATTTATGTAGTTTTATAGTATATATTTATATAGATTTATAAAATATTTGTATTTTCTATATATTGATATCATTTTCATGTAATATTTATATTTTCTATATACTTATATGGATAATTATGTGGTAATAGGCATGTTTTACATAGTATTTATATAGACTATATTTATATGGATATTGTGTAGATATAATAATAGCAATAATGTAAATTCATAGAGTTATAAAGGGGTAGGAACTAGGAAAAAGTGTAGATTTCTTCCTACTCCTTTTTTCCAACATATGTGAATATGAAGATGTTACTGTTTATTTTTATTTTTTTTACATGTTCGAAATAAACATTCATTCATTCATTCATTCATTCATTCATTGATAAAGTGTGAAATATGAGTCTGGTCCAGAGTCTGAATGGAGCATGAAAGGCAGCACCAAGTAAACAGAACAACAAGTTAGTTCGGGATGTTTCCGAATCCCACATCAGCAGCTGCTTGAGCTGGGGAGTTTCCCATTTAGTTGGTTTGCTTCATCACCACGGCTTTTAACTGGAAACAAAGGGATCTTGTAGGAGTCATACTCATGTGTTCATTCATTCAACTTTCCAGGGTTACGTACCGACTCTGTGGAGTCTGATTTCAGGTTTCCAGGCGAGGTCCAACAGTCTGCGCTGACGGTCGAGCTCTTCTTCATACTCCAAGATGCTTTTTTCAAACACTGACAATATTTCTACAGCAGCTGCTGTTAGTCGCTGACCGATAAACTCTCTCAGATGATTCACCTTAGACATTGTTGAAGAGGAAAAAGAAAGGAAACAACAGAACCGTCCTCTCCTTCTTCTTCTCTAGGTTTAATGGCGGATCACAACCAACGTTATTAGGTTCTACCGCCACCTGCTGTACCGGAGTGTGTAACATCAGGATCATTATTACACCAGGTTACAGTCTAACTTAAAGGGGGGAAAAAGGAAATACCTAAATAAAATAAGATAACCACATTTAAATCTTATTATCTATCCCTGCATCTTTAAGAAAGACAAGGATTTCCTTATAAAAATCCCTCATCACCTCACTCCTCCCTAATAACCTACTAAACTCCATTCCCGTCCCAGCTCGTACATCCTGTCTCTTAAAGCGTTCCTTTCTACCTCATACTTGCCACATTTAAGAATCACATGCTCTACATTCTCTGTGACATCACACTCATCACATTTATCACACACGGACTTTGACATTAAATACAGAGTTGATTTTAAACTAGTATGACCTAATCTTAATCTAGAAATGATGACTTCCTCTCTCCTACACTTTCCTTTGAAAACCTTCACGTTAATTGACTTCTGTATGTTATAAAAATGTCTCCCTTTTACACCGTTGTCCCACACCTTCTGCCATGAATCCCTCACTGCCTTTCTAATTCATGATTTAGCTTCACCTTTACCAAAAGGAATTTCCATAATTACCTCACTACTCAATTTCAATGCTCTTTTAGCAATATTGTCTGCTTTCTCATTGCCATCAACACCCATGTGGGCAGGAACCCAACAAAACTGCACAGTAATTCCAGTTCTGCATAACCTCCACAATACCATTAATATTTCCAACACTAGATCTTCTATTATTGTTTTATTTGAAGTCAAACTTTGAAGGGCTGCAGTGGAGTCTGAACAAATGACATAGTTCCTTCTCGCAGTTACAGTAAGTATTTCATTTACCAACAAAAGTAATTAGAACAAAATGCATACAACATTCTTTTCATCACTGGTTTACTACGACTTCTGTCATTTAGCAGACGCTTTTATCCAAAGTGATTTATATCTGAGAAAACAACACAAGCAAGAAGGTTTAGAAAGAGTTTCATTTTTTACGACACATTGAGAGCTGACGCAATTTATATGATAAGCTTCTGATTGTTAATATCAATGTATTAAAAAAAAATATTTTTTAATTCATGTGTTCTTTATTTGTCATAAAACATTGATGTTAAGAAACATTTATTGCAATGGGCTTCAAAATAATACACATACTCTTTGAGACATTAAAACATTTGAATATCAAACTGATCAAACTATCAAACTGATTTTGGTGTGAAATATATAGATATACAAGACACATTTAAAGCTGCAGTTTCCAACATTTAACCACTAGAGGGAATAAAGATCCCAAACTAACCCCCAAACTCAGAATGACGGTTCATTCCTGCATGAATCACCCACAGGTTTTCTGCAGGGGTTTGAAGCCTCTTTTTCCTCGCATTGTGGCAGGTTGGAATTATATAAAGCAAGAAGTTTAATGCGTAATTAGGGGCATGGCCTTTTGATTGGCATTAATTTGTCCAACCTGTAAATAAATACTTTTTCTAAGATCTTAGAAAATGTTGGGAGTAAAGAATCAGGCCTGTAATTAGTGAATTGGTGTCTGTCTCCAGTTCTGTACAGTGGGATGACTTTTGCAGTTTTCATTTATTTTTGTAAATGTCCCAGTTCTGAGCGACTGATTACAGCTGTATGTCAGTTAACAATCCATCAATAACCTTTTTGACTATTGTCATATCACCACAGTCAGTTGACACCTTGTTTTTACATTTACTTACAATATCTATGATTTCTCTCTCCTCCACAGCTGTGAGAAACATTGAATCTGGATTTCTACTTATTAATGTTTCCTTCCATCCATCAGCTGATCCAGGATCACACATTTTTCTGCCAGTTTTGGTCCAACACTCACAAAATACCTGTTAAAATGATTAACCACCTCATTCATATCATTAATGACTTCATCGTTATTGGTTAAATATTGTGGATAATTAGTCTGTATTGAACTTTTCCTAAAAGCATCGTTCAATATATTCCAAATACCTTTAACATTATTTTTAGTCCTTATTCATGAAGGAATTCATGTCCCTCTCCATGAAGGCAAGTGGTCTCAGCTCTGAAACAGCAAAGTCCTCCCTCCATTATCATATTATTATTTTTATTATTATTGTAATTATTATTACAAAAGTGCATCTCCACTCGTTGAGTTTGCACTTTGAAAGAGATGGAAAATGGACTGGTACCAAAAGCCAGGCTTGTTGCATAAGGTTTTGAGGAACTGCAAGTTTCTGCTACAGAAGGAATCTCCAACCTGTGCTTCAGTCTCTGAGGCTCCTTGTGGCAGGAAGTTATCAAAAACAATGGACACTGCATTTGATGGACATAAAATCTGCCTTCTTTCATGGACTAGAAATGTGGAGAGACATTTTCATTAAACCTTCTCCAGAGACCAACAGAGCAGATCATCTTTTTTTAACCCACATCAACTCCATGGTTCCTGACACAGTGGATTCCTATCAGTTTTCCTACCGTGCCAACAGATCAGTGGATGAAGCGATGGCTTCGGCTTCACTTCACCTTCCAACACCTGGACAGGATGAACACCTATGCACGGCTTCTGTCCCTGGATGTGTCATTTGATGAAGCCAAGACCAGTGAAATAACAAACTGGATCAAAATGACGTGATTGAGGAAGTGGAGGATAAAGGACAAAAGTGCATCTCCACTTTTCAACTTCATTTGATGACATTTCTCTTTCAACATTGTTTTCTGAGCTAAATGCTGGTTGTACTGATCACGCTGTACCAATAATCTGCGTCACTGACAACTTTCCTCTTGTTGATACACTGAAGTTTTTTTTATTTGTGTTTTTAATGATTATTATTACGATAGATTGTTCATTCTTGGGTTTATGTTGAGCTTTTATAACTCACCACCAGGGGGCACTGCTGTTCTTTCTACATATGGAGAGTGTAATATTACAGAATTATAAACAATATAATAAGTCATCCATCTAAAATGAAAACTTAATTACATTTTCATGATTATTTCTGACTAAATATGAGTTGAGGTAAAAAGACATTTACTTCTAAATGGATGTCTGATATAAAAGGGTTAAATCCAAAGTGTGTCCTCTTCCTGGAATCTGATCCCGATGATCCTCCCTCTTCTTCCTGCTCTCCAACCTGCAGATCTGCAGCTTCAACACGGATCTCAACATCAGCTTTATAATAAATCATGTGTCAGACGAGTTGTAAATCTAGTACAACTTGATTTAATACATGTGATTCAATAATATTGTTAATTTAATATTATGTAAATAATATGAAAAACATCCACAAATATGTTGTAACTTTAACTTGTACAGGACTGTCTCAGAAAATTAGAATATTGTGATTTTCAGTAATGCAATTACAAAAACAAAAAAGTCATACATTCTGGATTCAATACAAATCAACTGAAATATTGCAAGCCTTTTATTATTTTAATATTGCTGATCATGGCTTACATATTAAGAAAACTCAAATATCCTATCTCAAAAAATTTGAATATTCTGGGAATCTTAATCTTAAACTGTAAATGGTGACAGATGGTTGGCTGTTCTGTTTCTGACGTGTTGATGGTTGCATTTCTTCTTTTGTCCTCGTTTCTCTGAAGTTTCTTCATGTTTTTCAGAGGAACGTTGTAAAAACTGAACATGTAAATATATCAAACTTGGATTAACCTCTGAACGGAGTAGAAGGAGAGAGTTTAACATGGAGCTGCAGATTAACTTTACAAAGAGAATGTGAGTGAAGAAGAAACAGATGGGAAAAAGGACGTGTGAGAGAGGCTTTGTAGATGAACGAAATAAACTGTCACGTTTAAAGAAACTTCAGCACATACTAACAGCTCTTTATTTGCACCATGGAGACGGCAAGTTACCAACAGCAACAAAAAATATGATTTTAAGAAGGAACAGAGATTCAAACAAACTCAATGCAGAACTTAAAAAAAAAAAAAAAAAAGTACACAACCACAACGTTCTCTCTGCGTCAAGTTGACGGAGAAGCATAAATCCGGGTTGAACCTGCAACCCTTGTGGGGAGGGGATTAGGCTCATCAGCCACAGGAGGTGGTGGTTGGACTTCTGCGGGTTCTTCTTCTGTGGGTCAGACAGGAGTGGACAGCTGCCCCCGGAGGACGACAACATGAACTTCATTTGTCACGAGTCACCAGACTTCTCCTCCGGGTGATTTTTCATGTGACTCAGCAAATCAATTCTGCGGCTAAAACCTTTGTTGCATGTCTTGCACAAATATCGCTTCTCGCCCGTGTGCATGGTTATGTGGCTTTTAAGATCTGATAATCTAGTAAAGGTTTTGCTGCAGGTGTTGCACAGGTACGGCTTTTCGCCGGTGTGGGTCCTCGAGTGACCCACCAGGTGGGAACGTTGCCTGTAACTTTTTCCACATGTTTTGCAGATGTAGGGCTTCTCGCCCGTGTGCGTGTATATGTGCCGTTTAAGATTTGATAATGTAGTAAAGGTTTTGCCGCAGGTGTTGCACAGGTACGGCCTTTCGCCAGCGTGTATCTTAATGTGATCCATTAAATTACAACTTTTACTGAAATCTTCCCTGCAAGTGCTGAAAGAAAATACCTTCTTCCCCGTGTGGGTCCTGGTCAGCTTTGATTTACAGTTGCTGTCTGACGGGACAGAAGCATCTTCGTGGTCACCGTGTCGTCTCATTGGCTCCGGATCTGCAGTTTTACTGGAGTCTGAGCGTAAACTTTCAGTCCCTTCCTCATCTTTGATTTGAGCTTCAGGAGAAGTGTGCAACAGCAGCTGGCCACAGTTTGGTCCTGGTTCATCATTTTCAACTTTCACATCAGCGACATTGACCAATGAGACATCCACCTCTACGTCCTCGTGCTTCATCTCCTGACCGCTGGAGTCTTCCTCCAGTTCTGTAGTCTGTGGATGCCCTGGTTCCTCCTGGTCCGGGCTGCAGCTCCTCTCCAGGTTATCCAGGTGCCGGTCACTGAAAACCCCGTCCTCCTCCACCTTACAAACATTTTCTTGTGGGAGTTCTGGAATTACAAAAAGGGACAAAAAGTTAGGATTTTAACAAGTCAAAAGTGCTTCCCAGTGTTGATTGTTTGGTTGTATTTGTGAGGTTTAAACTTTGTCCTGAACCTTCGGTCTTCCACTTCATCTATGTAGTATATTTGAAAACAAGTGCATTACTCTGTTTGACCATTAGGCGGCACTGTGACTGTACTCTTGTGTTACTGCGTTGGTATCGAGACAGTTGAAGAATAAAGTTGTTGTTCTAGAAATGGCTTCTTCCGCGTCATATATAACGATCTAACTACAAGTACTGCATATCAACACCTATATGAGCATCCTCCAACCGTCGTGTTTTTTGCCAGTGTCATCTCACATCTTACAAGTTCTAGTTCTAAGGTATAGAGTGTATAACAAAATAAATGTTGGCCGGTTTGAGAAGCAGGTTGATGACAGCCTATGGGATGATGGATACACCCATGATGATGTTGAACAAGCATATCAGACATTTTTCAGTCAAGTCTTTCAACTCTGTATTCAACAGGTGCTTTCCTCTTCCTCGTCAGCAAAAAAGCAAACAAGGTCTCTGCATTTAGAAAACCCTGGTTTACACCAGATCTCCATAAGTCTCTGAAAGCTAAGAATAGATTGTATAAAAAAATCATCAGTAATCCATCCCCAATTAATATAGCAAATTATAAGACATTTCATAACAATTATAATCATTTTGCTAGAACTGCCAAGAAAAAGTACCTTTCCGACAAATTCAATGAGGCTTCTAATAACATAAAAACTACTTGGGGAGTCATTAACCAGCTTCTAAATATGAATAAGTCTACAGCCACTCTTCCATCTCAATTTGGTGATAAAAATAGAGTCTACTCTGACCCATCTGACGTTGCATATGTTTTTAACAATTATTTTGTTAATATTGGTACAGTTCTTTCAGAAAGGATAACTCCTATAGCCGGGTCTCCATCTGAGTTTCTGACAGGTTCCCATCCTTCTATTCAGAGCTTCAAGCCTCCTACAGAGAAGGAAATCTTGGACATAATTATGTGCCCGAAAGACTCAGCTGCTGGTCATGATGAGGTCAGATCTAACTTACTTATGTTATTGCTAAGGCCCAAACCCAATTCCCCTTCACTCGCCCTTCTTTTCTTCACACGCCCTTCTTTTCTTCCCTACCCTTTCTTCCCTAAATGATCATGCCGCGCTCGCTCCCCGTTGGAGTGCGCAGACCCAAGTAATCAATCCCTGATCGTGGCGGATCTAAACGTACTCTCTGCAAAATGAAGGATTTACTATACACTATACTATATGTAAATACACACCATTTCTCTTACTATTACACGTACAGCTAAATCTACACGGAGCCAGTGTGATCTGCATCTTTTCTACTAAATAAAGGATTAAGTTTAAAGTATGAAATATCAGTCTGGTCCAGAGTCTGAATGGACCATGAAAGGCAGCACCACTCTTATCCCCCCTGGCATGAAATGTGATTTCTATGTTCTGTTTCAGATATATAATTTGTAAACTTCATGTTTTTGTGAAATAAAGTAAACATAAAGAAAACATAAAGTAGGAACAACAATGTGCAGCATGTGCATATGGAACTGTGGAGACTCTGTGGAACAGTTTGGAGCTGGAAATGAAAAGGTACTAACATAAATCTGTTTAAAAAGAGATACAAAAAATTATTTATAAACGGGTATATGGAAGAGGAAATGGGGTAACGAGTGTGAGAAACAAATAAAATAGGGAAAAATGGTATATTATACTTGCTTAAGGTATGTTTAGATATTTATGTGGATATTTATGTAGTATATATTATATGTTGAGAGGGATAGTTATAATTATGTAATATATGTTATATATTTATTAGGTATGTAGCATATATATATATTTATAGGGATATTTATTATTTATTATTATTTATATTTATATATGTTATATAGTGTATATTTATATATATTTATAAAATATTTGTATTTTCTATATATTGATATAATATTCATGTAATATTTATATTTTCTATATACTTATATGGATAATTATGTGGTAATAGGCATGTTTACGTAGTATTTATTAGACTATATTTATATGGATATTGTGTAGCTATAATAATAGCAATAATGTAAATTCATAGAGTTATAAAGGGGTAGGAACTAGGAAAAAGTGTAGACTTCTTCCTACTCCTTTTTTCCAACATATGCACTAGCGACGCTGGCGCAGGTTTCCGGGTTATAAAAACCCAATGTCAACAACATTTCAAAGTAGAGGGCCCCCCCTCTGCCCTAAGGGGGGCCCAATGAGAGGGCCCCGTTTTGTGTGATACGTTCATATATAATCGTAAAATTTGTAGGTTATAATAACGATAACATGTGCATTGTGCGGCCAGTGTAGGTTAATTCTTACTTTACAACTGTCCTGAACGCATCAGGGCTGTGAGCCAACCTGATTGGCTGGAACTTAACTTGTTTCGTTTTTTTACATTTGAACTAACTCGTCTTGTATGTGAGACTGCGGCATTTTGGAGGGAACTTTGAAAGAGGAAAAATGGAGAAGAAAAAGCACCAGTCTCTGGATCGTTAAAAAGAAAGGTAAAAGAGAGAAAGGAGAGGCTAGTTGCTTCCTGTCCGCCGCTCTCCTCATATTTTGCAACGGCGCCGGTGGCTGATGAGGAGGCTAGTGTTAGCTGTAGCGGCCGTTACATTGTTTTCCACGTTACTTGGAATATATTGTTCGAACCGAGGATGATGTTCTGGAGTTCGGAGTCTGTGAATTGGTGCAGCGGCAACAAGCGCAGAGACAGCAATCGGTGAGCACATAAATAATGATCAGAATGTTGTTATTGCCTTGACCACCTTAATGTACCTTGTGTTGTTGTCAACTGTAATAGACCGCCGAGTCTATTTTCTATTTTCTATTTGAATGCATATTGTGTGCAGTTGATACATTTTTAATAGGCTATGCGTTTTGTTGTGTTTAGACCGCCGTGTCTATTTTCTATTTATAGATCTCATTAATGGCTTATAGACAATTGTGTCTATATTCTTTCTGAATAGATTGTGTAATTGTAGTTTACATTTTATGTTTTAAGTTGTATTAAAGTTTGGCTCAGACCCTGTGAGTCAGTGTCACACCAGCACCAAGGACAGCGATGCTCTCAGATTGA